>NC_037532.1:1516456-1537121 GCF_001531365.2 Cynara cardunculus var. scolymus | reverse complement strand
TTGAAAACCATATCTTTTGCATCATTCCTTTTAATATAATTATGAAGAGCAACTGTTGTTATTATGACATCTATCTGTGTTGTCTCGCTAAACCGTGGCATTCTGTTTAGTATTTCCCACCTCTTATTCAAAACTCCAAATGACCGTTCAATAGTACTCCGAATAAATKAATGTACACGGTTGAAAGCTTCTTCAGCATTAGTCAGAAGTACATGTTCCAACATCTTAAACTTTAGGTTATTGATTTAAGCTTAATTCCTTACCTAAACAAYGTTGTTTCRTTAAATTAAAAAACAAGAATGTAAAACTCGGGTCRTAAGAGGTTGGAAATCGGTTTTTGCTATAACTAGAACCGAGTACTAAACTTTTGGTTATAAATTTTGTTTGATAAAGTATGGTTTCTGCTCGGGTAATCGTGTTTCTGGCTTTGTACTGATTTTCGCATGTTCCTGATTTATACGTCTTCTTATTCTCTATCATTTAAATTCGAAACAAGAAYGCAGTAATAATAAGAGCAATAACATTACAGTAACTTGTATATCATATAATAACAGTGATAATTATGTGCTACAGATTTAGTAATTCTGAGAAAAATGATCAATCATTCTTATTTATCTTTTTTTTTTTGTCACATGAAATAAAAAAAATTTGGTCGGTTACAAGATACGTAGTTACGTTACTTCCATTTTCTATCATAAGTCATGACACATTATTTCCTTTCAGGGTTCGTTATATATTGTGTGAATAATGATTCCCACTTTGCGACTTATTAACTCATCATCTAAAGTATGTCGGGTTTGATTCTGACAAATGTCACCATGATGCAGTCCAGGGTTGTACCCTATGCAATGATTGTTGTTTTATTCGATGGGAATTATGAAATACGACAATAAAATTGTAAAAGCTGTATTGTATAGTATTGATGCAATTACGACATGTAACTAGAGGGAACAATTGAAAAGGGTATGGTTGATGTCCCCTCCATGGGATCCACATGAAGTGGTCATATGGCATTTTATCTGGAGGCAAAATCTTATAAAACGGTAGCTTATTGTTCTTTTAGGTAGCATTTGGTATGCATAAATGGTTGGACATGTCTAGACAGAACGAGAGTAAGACATGACATGACTAGACGGGACAAGACTGGACAAAACAAATGTCTGTCTGGTGTTTGATACAACTATGATTGGACATAACAGAACTAGACAAGTGGCCCCCCAAGGGTTATTTGATGATTTTATGTATCATATAATAGTTACAATTAACACAGATAAAGTAAATAATTTAATTTATAAACATTTTTACACAATTTTTATATACATAAATATAAAATAGTACCAAATTCGAATGAAATTTTTGATATAATTGATGATAGTTTAAAAAAAACCCGATTCATACGAAAGGGAAATTATGTTTTATTCGGTTGGAAGATTATTATCAATTGGTGAAGGCAYGATGAAGATTGTTGCAACAACAATGGTTGTGGAGGTGGAAGTATTGGAGATTGGTGGACAATGGTGTGGTTGTAGAGGTGGTGGAGGAGTTGTTGTAGTAGAAGAGAAGGTGCAGATGGCCAAAGGTGGTAATAGTAATGGACGGTGGTGGTCGATTGCCGATGGCGGTCGACGGTAGTTATGGAAATGGCAGAGGAGATTGTTGTAGTGGAGGTGGTGGTGGCCAATGGTGGCCACCGGTGTTGGCGGAGGTCACAATGCGGTGGTAACAACTAAAACAAATACCATATTAAGGTTATATATCAAACAAGGGTTAATTAGTAATATTTTAGTTTCTATTTCATTCTTGTCTCATAAGTCTGTTTTGTCCCACTTTTTCCTTGTCTCATGTCGTACCAAACGTGGGACGGTGAGTTCTTGTCTTCTCCCATGYGGCACTAAACATGGGATAGTGAGCTTTGTTCGTCCTATCATGTTCTGTCACATTTACCCGGTAAGAGCTGACTGTGGTAAGAGTCATTGTCCTCACTTACCGGGTAAGACTCCCGGTCTTTGCCTCGTTCTTATCGGGTAAGATTTTTGGTCCTTATCGTATTCATCCGTAAGATAATATAACTTGGTAAGCGCTTACCCAAGTAAGCATTGGGTAAACGGCCCCTTAGTTACTAAAAAATTACGAACCACAATCAAAACCAGTGATTTCTGATTGGATATATAAGACATTTTAATAAATAAATTCTTTTAAAAAATGTGAATCATCATTAATTTTCGAGTAACTCACGTTTTTGGTTCCTGTAGTTTGTCCAGAGACTAATTTGTTCTTCATAACGGTTCCTAACTAACGATGTTAACTTCAGAGACCAATAAAATTAAAAAATTAAAAACCATCAATATAGATAATTTGTTTTAAAGAACAAATCCAAATTTTAAACAAACCCCACAACGACCGCCAAGTGTAATTCACTCATATTTTCTATGATTATTATTATACATAGCAAAAAAAAAAAGAGTCATGTCTAACAAATTGTTGCATATGATACCATTTTGATGGATCAAAATCTTACCCGACAAGTAAATGATAGTGTTGAATTTTGCCGTAAACACTTATCCGGGTGAAGGTTTGGTAAACGGCTCATAATTTCCAATGATTTTTACTTTATCAACATGTAACAAAATTTTGTATAGTTTTTTGATTAACCTGGATATCCAACCCGCTATGCGAGCCGACTAATCCTAGGACGACCACCTGCTTTGCAGATAGTCCGGAGTCACCGCATTTAGAACCTCCGTGGCCACAAGGAGATTTCTATTCCTCTTTTGATTTGAACTTGAGACCTCCTGGTACTTTTGACATTTGGAGCCAAACTCAAACCAATCAGGCACCACTGTTGTCGTTAAATTTTATATAATTTGTATTTAGTATAATGAATTTTACTTATTTTTAACCGATACAATGTATCTTGTTATATTTAATAACATGTTGTTTTAACATGTATCTTAATTTAGGGGTGAGCACAGGCGGGTACCCGTCYTTTTTGATGGGAACCGGAACCGGCGGTTCTTGAGACATTGAAACCGGAACCGGAACCGGTTAGAGCGGTTCTTAAATTTTTGGAACCGGAACCGCCGGGAACCGGTTCCGGTTCCGGGTACCCGCTTCCTAAAATATTAAAATTTTGTTATTTAGAAATAAAAAAATAAAACATTGCAAAAACACTAAATAAATAAGCAAGAATACAAATTATACAAAATAATGGTTACAAATATTGTTTAACGATTACAAATCATAATAGACTGATAGAAAATGTTCAAAGTTTAAAGATTACATACTATAATAGTAAATGTTCAAAGTTTAACGATTACATACTATGAATCCAAAGAATACACAATTTGAAGAAATACGAATCATTCTATATGAATAATTTAGATGAAGAATGAAGATGACGCGTGCTTTCAAGATGTAAACCTAATATAATTTGGTATTAGAAAATAATAATTATTATTTTTATTGAAAAATACCGGGTACCCGGCAGGTAACGGTTCCGAAAAATTGAGAACCGGAACCGGAACCATTCTCAATCGGTTCCGTATTTTAGGAACCGGAACCAGAACCACTCATATCGGTTCCGGTTCCGGAACCGGCGGTTCCAAGGCGGTTCCGGCTCCATAGCCGAGTGCCCGGTTCCGCTGCTCACCCCTATCTTAATTTACCCGTATGACTTTCATATTTCAAGCAATACATATTCGGCACTTGTAATTTTATTTTCAAGTGTATAATGAACCCCTAGTTTATTATACAGCGAATATAGGTATTTTTTTTATTAATCTGGATATCCAATTCGTTATGTGAACCGATTAATCATAGAGCGACCACCTATTTTGTAGATAGCTCGAAGTTACCATATTTGAATCTCTATGGCCAGAGGATTTTTATTCCTTTTTTAATTTGAACATGAGACTTTCTGATACTTTTGATTTTTGAAGTTAAGTTCAAACCAATCAAGTTAAGTCAAACACGTTGTTTGAATATAGCCACTTCTGCGTGAGGGTGTAGCAATCAAATCACACAAGGACAAAAAAAGCAGCAGCAGAAGCCATGCTGCTATGATACGCTCTTTCTCCCTACTGTCTGTCATACCTTCCTCCTCCTTTGCTGAATGCTACTGCGTTTTCTAGGTCACAAAATCAGGTGATATTTCTTCTTCCTTCTTCCTTCAAGTGTTTTCCTAATCACATCGTCGTGCTTTCCGGTGAGTTCCTATTTTTCTAGTTGACATGGCTTTTGGAAGGTATTCTAATGTTTTCAGATGTGTTTCCTTTCTAGTTTCTTCTTCTTTTGCTTACGATTTTGATCTGAATTTTGGATTAATCTCCCATGTTTTCATAGCTGTAACCAACTCTAATTTTATATGTTCCCCCCTCAGATCTGAGTTCCTTCTCCTTGTTCTACCCCAAATCATTTGTTGTTGAATTTGCATTATGTATCCCCTTTCTGATTTATGTGTTCTAGGGCTTTATTTGTGTTAAATTCAGCATGCTTACTGAAACCTAGACATTACATTTCATATTGGAATCCATTTGTAGGTTTTCAGAAGGGTGGTCTGTTTTCAGCTGATTAGCAATGGTGGGCAGTTCATGTGACAATTGGTCCATGGGAGAACCCCCTAAACTGTCGAGAGATAACTTCATTATTTGGAAGAACAGGATGATAGCCTTTCTAGACTGTGTTGATAGTAATCTATTAACCACGATCAGAGAAGGACCTCATGCTCCTGCCATTCCAGCAACATGTCTTGACAATGAGAAAGTTGCCTTGGAGCATAAGGCAAAGCACATTATCGTCATGTCCATCCCTGATGACATATATTGCTTCGTAATCAGCTGTGAAACAGCTAAAGAAATATGGGATTCTCTGGTTGTCTTATTTGAAGGGACTGATGAAGTTAGAGAACAAAAAGGGTATCTTTTAGCTCGACAGCATGAGGTGTTTACTTCCAAGCCTGGTGAATCCATTACTGAGACGTATTGTAGATATAGTTGTCTACTAAACGATCTCGAACAGCACAGCATAGTATTTGAGGATGAATATGTGGTGGAAACTTTCTTGAACAGTCTGCCCCGTCAATGGAGTCTTATCTCCATGGTTATCAGAGAATCGAAAAACTTCAAAACCATGTCTCTTCAGACTCTTTATGGGAAGCTGTGGAGCCATGAGATCCGGAACGAGATGACCAAATTGAGTGTGATCCAGCCATGTCATGGCTCTGAATGCAGGAAGAAGCAAACAGAGAACAAAGTTGTGGTGAAAGATGAAGGGTACTTAAAACTGAAGGCCAAATACTTGAAACTGAAGGCCAAAAGAGATGCAGAAAACAAAAGGTCAACTGAGGTATTTAACTTCTATTTATCTGACGTGAAATTCAACACTGTCACTTACTTATCTGGTAAGATTTTGGTCCACCAAAATGGTATCATATGCAACAATTTACTCGGTAAACGCTAACCATGGTAAGAATCGCGGACCTTAGTTACCGGGTAAAACTCTCGGTCACTGCTTTTGCTCTTACCGGGTAAGATTCTTGATCATTAACATAGGCATCTGATAAGGTAATGTTACTTGACAAGCACTTACCTGGATAAGTATTTGTTAAACAACCCCTAACTTGTATGTTTTGTTGGGCATATGTATCCAACTTGACCTATTCTGTTGAGCCATTTGATCCATATTTGTTTGGATGATATGAGTAATATATATATATTATAATCTGGACTAACATACTTCTTTCTACACATTATATTGCAGGTGGGCAAGACTTAGTTCAACATATCTCTAGGTGCAGGTCAACCATGATGAGAATTACTGTAAGTTTCTCATAATTATCTCTACATTTTGGGTTACTTTTAGTCATATAAAAACATGTATGATTTCCCTTTTGAGAACGATTGCGCGCCCCGTTACCAAATGAACCATTCAACGCGTGTGTTTTTGTTACTTTAAAGTCACTCGTAAAAGGGACCGAAACCGGTTACAGAAGGGCTGGTTGGGACTTGTTTGTCCCTACTATTTATCAGCATTCTAAAACGTTCGTCGTTAAGTCTGTGACACGCTGTGACTTATGCATATATATGCTTTTTGTAAGGGATTATTTGATTTCCTTTTTTACCTTTTCAAGGTATTAGTTTTTAGTATATAACCTAATTTAAATCATTACGTATCATTGAAAAATCGAGTAATAATAGAAAACATACGTGTGCTAATAGAGATTGCCAAAACCTGGTCCCTGGCCGGTCCTTGAAGTTTCATAAAACCGGACTTTCAGGCCACAACTGGTCCCTACTGGTTCCAGGCTAGGCCCAATTTACCCATCTCTACATGTGCGTGTATATATAATTACACACACGAGATATACAACTTTGTTGACGTAAGTCACGCTTTGAAAAACGATATGACCTTGAAACGGCTCCTAAGTCTTGAGATTTAATCTTGCTGCCACGTAACACCTCACATCATTTAGAAACTTGCTATTTATACGTTTTGACATTTGATTGGCTATGAGGTTCGGTTGTTATTTTATCATTGATACATGCGGCCTTTGATTGGTTAACGGCAGTTTTGTTGTCTTTTTCCTTTTTTATTTACAATTTTGCCATTGGATTAACCGCAATTTGCCATTTACCCCTTGGCTTCCATTTTCGTAAATTTGGTATATATATATCAATCTATCGTAAATTTGGTATTGAATATTTGTCGATTTAATCTCATATTATTAAATAATATAAATACATAATGAATTATTTTTAAAAATTTTATTTTATACCTTATACCTGTTGTATTTAATTTGTTTTATATTTCTTATTTTTTATTATTTTTTTTACACCTTTAATTTATAAATTTAAAGTTGTAGAACCAATAACTTTAAATCTTCACATCCCAAGATAATATTAGATATTTTTTATTTTTAAATTATAATTTATACTATTATAATTAGTTATATAATTTGTTTCATACCATTTATTTTTTCATTTTTTATTTTACATTTTTATCGTATTAAAATAAATAATCGTATATGAACTAAAACTATTATAAAATACATTTCTTCAAAAAAAAAATCCATATTTGATGGATGATTTTTCTAGGCTTCAACATTTGTATTTCTCATTTAGTTATCAAAGTATCATTTTACTTGCAAACAACGTCATAATGTAAAAAGTAGAACATTTTATAAATAAATAATTAATTTTTAATTTACATGAAAGTTCTATATTTAGCTGCATTGCAGCGGGTACAAAACTAGTTAAATGTAAAAACATGTTAAAAAAACTGCACTACGAAAGTTCTAAACCGCGCTTTGTGGTGTGGTATAGACGGTTTGTACGGTTTAGATGAACACCGCTACCCACGCATATCCAACATATGTTTATGCATAACATATTTTCCAAAAGTATTAACGTATGGCATGCACAAAATCTTTAAAACATGTCAATGCATAGTATGCACATGCCACTGCAAAATATTGTACACATACGTATACGTGTATCTTAGTTTTAGAGTCACGATAAACTCACATCAATCACGTAGGCTAAATTATTTAGCTTGCAACTTTGCCTACATAATAATATGTCCTACGAGTATTTGTACAGAATACTGAACACTGATAAAAAAATTTATGTTGATCTACGAAAACATCGCAACCAAACGGTTGATCCACGTGACTTTTACGCATCTTCATGGTCACTTCTAATCCCATCCAATTGAATGTGACTTTTGGCAAACTAATTTGCCCCCACTTGGATCTACTCGATTTCTAGTGTGAGTTCTAGGTTGTACGCCATACATTTTGGACAAATTCGTCTATGCGACTTCCAAGTTGTAAACAATTTCGCTCGTGCTTCATGCTCGTGATCGAGGCACAACTTCGAGTTCATTTGCACTATATCGACATTTTCAGTACTTTCTAACACTTCTATTTGATTTTTTTGCCAACACTACAACATCTATAACACATATAACTATAATTTGGCACACTTAATGTCATTAAATCTTAACAACATGATATAATTCGAGTTTTAGGGGCCGTTTAATAAACACTTACTTGGTAAGTGCTTGCTGGATAAATTTTCTCATCAGATGAAACATGAGAAGGGCCAAAGAATCTTATCGGGTAAGAGCGATGAGAAAGATGGAGAGTCTTACCCGGTAAGTAGGGATGACGATTCTTACCTAGGTAAGCGCTTACCTAGTAAATTGTTGCATTCGATATGTTTTGATGTACTAAAATCTTACACATCAAAATAAATCATAATGTTGACTCCTATCGGTAAGTGTTTATCGGGTAAACAATTGGGTAAACGGCTCCTTAGTCACTAATCATGTCCCAACAACGTAGTTGACTTTTTTTATCAGATCGATGGCTTTAACGCCTCTTTACTGAATAATCAAAATTTTGTTAAATACTAAACATAATTAATTATAATTTTAAACAATAAACAAACATCTAAACACCATTTTTAACATCATATATTTCATTATAATTTAATTTAAAAATAATATAATTATTCTTTAAATTAAATGAGCGCCCCCCTTACCATCTGCTTATTTTTATTCTGAGATTTGACCTTCTTGCTAACATGCGCTGTAACACATAGGCGTTCGTATGCCCAGTTCGCACGCCGCCGGATTACAACAAAGGACAAGCTGCGCATGTTTTGTACATGTCTCTCGCCAGCGCATTTTATCACTTGGCCCTGCAATATTCATTTTCTTTAAAAAGAAAATGTTTATTTTTTTTAATTTAAATAGAAAATAAGAGTAAACTTTACTTTTGGTCTCTGACGTTTATCAATTTCAACAAATATCGTCTCTAATATTTGAAAGTTACTAATTGGTTCATCATTTTTAGAGGTGTAACTATGTAAAGTAGTCGAGTCGAGTAGTAGGTTATTCGAGCCGAGTTTGAGAAAAGAATACTAGACTCTAGCTCGACTTGAACTCGAATAAGTTTTTCAATATAAGGGGCATGCTATTTATTTAAAACATTTTTCTAGTGAGTAAGGTGTTGTTTATCAAATGCTTACTCGGGTAAGTGCTTACCAAGTCACTTATTTTGCTGCATGAATATAGCAATGACTAAGATTCTTACCCTGAAAGACCGAATGCAAGAATTAAGAGTTTTATCTGGTAAGTGAGGACGATGACTCTTACCATGGTTAGCACTTACCGGGGATAAATTGTTGCATACAATGCGTTTTATTGAATAGAATGTTGTTCGGTAAGTCAAACGATAATGTTGAATTTTACTAGTAAGTGTTTATCGGGTAAGTGTTTAGGTAAACGGCTCCTAAAATACCTCTTATTTAACCAGGTGACAATCGACTTAATAGAAAAATGTTTAAAATGACTAAAATATTCCTCATTCAGTTGGACTTAACGAATAAAGTTAACAATCGTTAAGAAAAGAGATTAAAACTATTATGAAATGAATGACAAACATACAAGACAAAATCTGAGTTTTTAAAGTTTAGAGATGATATAAGTTAAAATTGACAAACTTGAAGGACCAAAAAGTAAAATTTACTAAAAAAATAAACCCAAAAAACTGTTCGGTCCATGCTACTTCTCAATTACGGACCCCCTCCCTACTATTGTTTCTCTCTCTACTCTCTCTCTCTAAAACTCTCGATTTCGATTTGCAGACAGATGATCTAGCCAACGCCTCTTGTTCAAATTCATCACTAACCCACGTTGTTTCTTCACAAATCACTCCTACACATCTCTTCAATCTCCCAATCTCATGCTCCCATCTCCGCAGATCCAAGGTATATCGCTTTTTTACAGCCATAATCATGTCTCTTTCTGTGTTTATATCGTGTTTTTTGCATATATCTTAGTGCCTTCCAGTTACTTCAATTGCTTATGATTTCATTTGTTCTCTTAAATGTAGGTAAATTGCCTATTTACGTAAGCTCCATGTGTATTGCCCAAAGGTTGTTGTTGTTGTTGATAACATGCATCTCGTCTTAAATACTACGTGATTTTTYGCGTGTGTTTATGAAGAAGGACGCCAGGTATTTGATGTTGAATTGGTAGGTGTTTTCTGTTGAAGATGTCGAGTAATCAGGTGGTGAAAGTACGAAGAGATGCGTTATCGGCATGCATGACATGCCCTATCTGCAAAAAGCTCTTCCGAGATGCCACCACCATCTCTGAATGTCTTCATACGTGTGAGTACTTCTCTATATATGCACGTTTTCTACTTCGCGCTATCAGGACTCTTCGTGTTCTATCGGGGCTTTGACTATTGGTAATCGTCGTGACACTTTTAGAGTGAGAAATTTTAGGGGTTTTACCTTCTGCGTTTAGAATGTATGAGCTCTTAATTGGGGCCTTTTTTCATTCTTATCTTGATATAACTTCTTCAATTGTTATTTGTGTAATCATCCATGATTCTCAATGTCATTAGACTTGGTTAGAGACTGAACGAAGTAAAGATTGTTAACCGATTGATGTGAGATTTCCTGCTCTCTTGGTCTTATTGATCACAAATTCACAATTCTTTTTTCTGTATGTTGTTGGGGAATGACGATTTGTGTTTGCTAGAAGAAGATATCAACATAGTGTTTTGTGAATTCCCCTAATTTTGGAGTAAACCCTTGTTAGTACTTAGTATTACCTTTGCCCAAAATTTATTGTTGGTTAATGTTATATTATTATATAGCTTGCAGATGATTTTGCATCTTCTAATTGGCTTCTAGGGTTTGCATTATGCAAGGTAATTTGATTAAAGATAAAAGATGATGTGATTTTCATTGCCAAAAAACAGAGTTGAGTCCATGAGGCTTCTGTGCTACCTGGGTGTGAGAGCATTCAATCATAGGTAAAGAGTTAAAAATGGATGCCTAGGTCACAAGGAAGTTACTTTAATGTACTTGCTTTAATGTTTGTATCATACGTGTTTACCATTTTCATTGGATTTCTATTTCTGTTCCAACTCTACAAAATGGGTAATTGTTATTTCACTTTTTGCCTCTTGGATGTTGTTCAGTCTGCAGGAAATGTATTCGTAAGAAGCTCTCTGATGAAGAACTTGAATGTTGTCCAATATGCAATATTGATCTAGGATGTGTGCCTTTGGAGAAGTTGAGGTCATCTCTCTCTCCCTCTCTTTCTCTCTCTCTCTCTCTTGTTATGGCGTGCAATGTTGCACATCAAATTGCTGTGAATGTAGGACAATGCACAAGTGCATTAAATATCTAAAATCAAGTAGTTGAGATAAAGTAGAGTTATGCTGTTAATTACATAATCTGCAGATCTATTTTATGTTTACATGGTTATCCTTGTTATAAATCCACCATTGGAAGGATTATTTAACTACTTATTACTAGCATAACCCTTGTATTTCATGATGTATGTTTCTTCTTTTTTCTCTTTTATTGGTCAACTGTCAGGATTCTGTTTGCCATCATTAAGCTTCCTCAATGGGTATTATTCATTGACAGTGGCTTCTTAGCTTTCATTAGAGTTATTCTATTGCATTCTAATGAGTAGTTATCTCGTGAAGAAATCTTCATGGACAGTAGTATAAGATATATAACTGTCTATGCTCTAATACTTCATCAACCCTATAAAAGTTGAAGCAATCAACACAATGAAGTCAGTGTACCGACATTTTATGGAAAGAAAGTGTAGCAGATTGTAGAAATGGCTCACCAAATTACACAATCTTAGTTGGCAGCATGTGCAATTTCATTAAGATCATCAATGGGATCATACCGAAGTATATGGTATCTACCCATAATCACCTCAATTCTAATGATTCTTTATATTCTTCGTGATCTGAGCTTTAGATGTGAATCTATAATCAAGGGGTTGTTTGGTTGGTTTCCCATTAAGTCCTGAATGGATAAAACTGTCTGTGTGGATCAATCTTTCTGTATAGATTGAGAATGTTTTTGTTTGGGAGGGTTTTTTCATAGATGGAAGGAGCGTGTTTCTTAATTGAGAGGGGCAAGTTCGGAAAAAAACTTGGCTTTCTGCATAAAGCTCCCCCCAGAAGCTTACTAAATAAGCCACTTTCTATATCATTAAGCCACTACCAAACAGCCATGTATAACTGACCGAATAAGCTATATGTCCCATTAAGCTCATTAAGCTGCTAACAAACAGGCCCTAAGTATAGTTTATGTGGTGGGTCTACTTTAGCTGTTAAATGCATTTCTAAAAGTGTCGTATTCTTGTATTTGAGCAAAGTTAATTCTAAAGGTACAGTATACTTGTGTAGTTGCGACAGTCATAAAGGGAAATAAAAGCAAAACCAATAGGAAAACAGAATCTGCACATAGATGGCGTAAACAGCTATTGTTTTGTGTTTGAATTGTGTCCTTTGTATCTAACATCTGTACCCACATCATCACTCAGTCTTTGGCTTTGTACTCGGTGCCTTTTGTAATTAGTGGTATAGTTCTTGTCTTTACATGGTAGAAAGACCAAGGGCCTGTTTGTTAGCAGCTTAATGGACTCACAGCTTATTCGGTGAGCTATACGTAACTGTTTGGTAGTGGCTTAATGATATAGAATGTGGCTTATTCAGTAAGCTTCTGGGAGGGAGAGTATTTCACAGAGAACCGACAAGGAATTCCATTAATCACTGACCTTATGCAGAAAGCTAAGCTTTTTCCAAACCTTCCCCTCTCAATTGAAATACACGCTCCTTCCATCTACGAAAAACATTCCCAAACAAAAAGCTTTCCAATTTATATAGACATATTAATCCACACAAACAACTTTACCCACACAGGACTTAATGAAAAACCAACCAAACAGCCCTTCATGTACAAAGTGAAATGTTATGGATGCATTCACGGATGAAGAATTGCCTACTTTTATCTAGTTTCTCAAAACTTAGCATATTTGTCTCTCTCTTTATAGTTCTACTACTATTGCTAACTCATTATCTAGCTTTTCTTTTTTAACATACCTGTTTTTCTTCCTTTCACACACGTTTCATTACCCGGGGTTGTCATGGAAACAACCGCTCTATGCTTTAGGGTAGAGGTCAGGCTTGCGTATATCTTACCCTGGTTTGGTTTTTGGTGGTTCACTGATGAAGTTCTCCATATTATTCGTTAAACAGGCCGGATCATAACTTGCAAGATGTCAGAGCCAAAATTTTCCCATACAAACGGAGAAGGGTGAAGGCCCCTGAAGTTGTGCCTTCGGTTACATTACCATTACGACGAAAAGAGAGATCACTCTCGTCACTGGTAGTCAGCACTCCCAGAGTGTCGACACAAACCACAATGACTGGGAAAAGGTCAAAAGTTACTTCAAGGAAGAAATCACGTGGTTCCAGTTTCTCCGTTGAGAAATCTGTCAAGAAAGAGGAAGACTCCATGGAAGATTACGAAGAGAGTTCCAGTTCACGTGAGACTTCAAACAAGATCAATCAGAACTCAAAGCAGGTAAAAGAATACCAACAATCCTGTCATCATTTTATTAACTTAGGTCCCATTTGGTTTGCGGGATTTGGAATTGAATTCCATTCCAATCCTGTGTTTGGTTTGAAGAAATGCTCGGATTTGAAGTCCCTGGATTTCATTGAAATCCCACAAACATGGGATTTAGAAATCCCATGGGGATAGTCTGTATTTTGCGGGATTTCGTAGAATTTGTTCATAATAATGTTTTAAAATATGTTAAAAACACTTCTTTTGCAATAATCAATTAATAAAAAAGTAAGTTGATAATTTTTATAAATTGTTGTTATAAATTATTTATAAAGAATGGAATTCAATTCCATTTCAAATCCTACAAACCAAAAACATTAAAGATTCCAAATCCTTCCATGAAATCCGAATCCCTCAAAAACATCCCATCAAACCAAACAGGCCCTTATTATATCCTATGAATATCCTTAACACGGGATAACTATGAATATGCAGAATTCTTCCACTGCTGAGCCATCTAGTCACCCTCCGTCTGATGAAGAAAAAGATGGTGTTGAACCATGGGAAGGGAAAGTTGACTGGAAGCCTTTGAACGATCTTGTGGAAGCAGCAAATAGGAGTAAATCTTCAAAAGCTACTTCTCAGGGGTCTAATGTCAAATCAGAACCATCATATACTGTAAAAAGTGAAGGACTTGTGCGCAGACCTAAAGGGAAAGACCCGTTACAAAGATCCAAAGTACAAGATGATAAAGACAGTCTTGAGGCTGATGCTACTGAAACAGGAAAACCCAAAAAGTTAAGAAGGAATCGCAAAAAGAAAGCAGGTGCTTTAGGAGATTCGAGCGTTACTGCTGCCCAACTTATGCTTGATGCTGCTGCCAACAATGTTGGCCGGGAGAAAAGAACATATCCTATTTGGTTCCAGTTGGTGCCATTTGAAGAACAGTGAGGACCCTATTTCAATGATAAAACAGTAGTTTTGGTCTTAGACTCTTACGTTGTGTTCTCGAGTCCTTTTTTTGCAGAGGAAAAGAAGGGGAAGGGAAGGAAAGTAGGAGGGAAAGAAAAAAAATCTTGTGTCCTCGAGTTTTTTAAGGAGGGAAAGGTAAGGAAAATAATAATGATTTTCCTCCCAAATGTGGGAGGAAAGGGAGGAAAGAAAATGAAAGAATTTTATAAATAAAAATTATTTATAAAATTACATATACACCCATCAATCACATTCAACTACAAAATAAACAAAGGTATATTTGTAAAAATGACATATACTCTTTCCTTTCTCTCCAACTCAAGAACATGAAAATTTATTTAATTTTCTTTCGTTTCTTTCCTTTCCCTTCACTCTCAAGAACACAAATAAAAAAATTCTTTTCTTTTCTTTTCTTTTCTTTTCTTTCCTTCTAGATTCGAGAACACAGCGTTTAGGACCTTTTTGACATATATTTTAGCGACTTAATAAATGTTTCTATCGAATCTTTACATTGTTGATTTCCTTCCGATATTTTCAGGGAAGGGGAGCCCTTGCGCCAAATAGAAGGACGTTATGTTAAACTAAAGTGAGTTCTCTCTAGCCTCGTACCTTTTCTAGTCCAAAGTTCCCTGCATTATGATATATATATATATATATATATATATATATATATAGGTGAAGGATCGTGTGAGAAGGAGAGTTAAAGTGAGGACCGTAAGAAGGGATCTGGACCCTTGATCACCTTTAATCTCAAACCCACCCATGAATCGCGCCTGATACGGGGATTGATATGGTGCATCTCATCCTAATGTGCATCTAAGGGTGAAGATCCCTTTTTACGCTTCTCACCTTAACTCTCCTTCTCACCTGTGAATCATTGAAAAATCCATTTGATGATGCATATGTAAACCATATGCATAATTTGTAATGTCGGTTCACATATGCATCTTGAAATAGATTTTTTCCGGATTTTTTCAACAAATTCACATATGAACCTTCATTTACCTTCCTTTCTTCCCTTCTCACGATATTTAACCTTCTTATTTGAACCACACCCTATATATGCATATACACATATATGCTCGCACACATTATATCTGTGTTTCTGTGTGTTCTGTCATTTGGCATTGACTTGATGAGTATGCAAAACTGTGAGTAAATTATTTATCTGATATTGGTTTGTCTATTTTCAAGGTTTTGGATATTGGCTAGTGATATTAAGGAAAATGTTTGTCCTGCTGTTTTTTAAGTTTTACTATATCTATAACATTATGTTGTGAAAGTGCCACCACTAACTGAAATGCCAGCATTGAGAGAAAACGGAAGCACAATGAAAACCTGTCAAGATTAAATGATTTTAGTAATAACCTTGTGTGTCTTGGCCAACTTGCGCGCACCTTGACCAATACCATGGGACCCTGAGGTTACCAGTCGGGCAAAACCTCTAGTGGCCCTGAGGGGACTCATAGGGGAGATAAAATGATTTGGATACACCAGAAAATTTGGTTCTTGATTTAAACTTGGTATTTCTTCCAAAGCAGGAACCTCATCTTCTATGCAAACTTTTACATGACATATGCTTTATGTCGTACACATTAGGATTTAATGGTTTAGAGTCTGATTCCATCTGATTATCGTTTCCCTACCCGTTCATGTAGTCTCAAGTCTGCTTGGTATTATTTAGTTCATATCGTTTTCGTATCTAGTTGAGTTGTTTTAAGAAGTAGACGATTGCAAGTATAAATCTTTTTAGTTTTAGGGAAAGTTGAGAAAAATAGTTTCTTAAGTACAGGTGGCAGTCTAGCATATGATAATTCGTAAAATCATACTAATTATTTGCTACCTTATTGTATACGATAACATTCTATATCTTTTGCTGGTGAAAACTCTAGAGATTGGTTTTGATGTCATTTCATGATGTTGTTTAAAACTATGTATTATCTTCCCATGGGAAGAATCTCCTGTACTACACAAGCCCACCCCCTCCCTAATGTCCTCCGAGCGTTTAGATGTTGTTTCCTTCTGTTATGAACGTACCCAGATCTTCTTTCTCGGTAAATATTCTAAAATCTCACTTTTTACGAACCTTTGGGTTGTGGGCTGTTGGGATTTTACCAAAGGATGTCACTTTTTATTTTCAGAAGGATGTCACTTTTATGTATGAATGCTTAAAAACCTGTCAAAAGGTCATGGATTCAAAAAGCACTTCTCAGGTCTGAGGAGGCCATTTAGCAAAATTACCCACTGAAAATATTTATCTCCTTTCCCATGCCTATCATCTTTGCATCTTTAATTGTCTTCACTCATGATCAATGCAGAGGCATGGTAGTTGTTTCAAGTTGCATCCCGAATGGGACCTGAAGCATGCCGACTTAATTGAATATAGCCCAAACATGTGTTTGACTTGGAACACATACACATACTGTAAAGGGTACCCTTGTAAGACCGCTAATATGCTATCTCTGAGATATCTTCGAAACTGGTACCAGAGCAAATGAATCTTGGTACAAGAGCAACCCCACCTTCTTGAAGCCTCTTAACCACCACAAAAAGGGAGGAGATGTGTTGTTTGGCCTTACTTGCTTACATTCTTGCACAAGCCAGGGGTCTTCACAGAAACAGCCGATCTACCCTGTTATAAGGAAGAGGCCAGGCCTGCTTACAGACGTACATCTCACCCCCAGACCCCACTTTCGAGTGAGACTTATTGGGTCTGTTTGGTTTGGTTAGGAAGGGAGAAGGGTGCTATATTGCCGAGCACCTCTTACCCCAGCACTCACACGGTCACATCCGTGACCCTCTTGCTTAAGTTTGATAACGACATCGTCATTGTGATATAAAGGAATAAATCGACAAATTCCAATTGCATTTCTTGTGCTATTAGGGTGCGTTTGGTACATTTGGACATAATAGAGCAGAACAAGGATTATTGTTGCATGTTTGGCATGACTTCTATTTGGAACAAACTAGAACAAAGTAGAAGAGGCGTTTTCTACCCCCACCCCATGGAACAAGGTGGAACAAGCCTATATTTTACCAATATACTCTCAAGATAAAATCTAATTCCCTTCTAAAACATTAAATATGCTTACCTCCTTACATTTTATCCATTCTTTAAATTTTATTTATTGTATTTCATTCTCTTTAAAACACTAAACAACTCATTAGATTGATTATTTGGTAAAAAAACACTAAGCAACTCATTAAGGGGTAAATTAGTCATTTTACCAGTCTTGTTATGTTCAGTCCTTTCTTGTTCTGTCCTATCCGGGTACCAAACGCACCCTTAAAGATCTACTTCTGATTCCTTAACAGGTTTTACAATCTTTCCAATCTCTGTTATGGTCTTATCAACACAGGTGGTTGATATCTAACCTTAACAAACTATGATATACACATAGGATATGAAATCTGGAAGTTGGTTACGAAATTTAAATTGATTTAGGGGTCATTTACCAATACACACTGGGTAAGTGCTTACTGAGTAAGAGTCACCATCATCACTTACCTTACCAGGTAAGATTCTCAGTCATTAAAATAGCATAGCATAAGCATCTCTTACCCGGTAAGGACTAACCAGATAAGACACCACTCTCACTTACCAGGTAAAATAAATGGCACAATAAGATTGTTGGTAAGGACCATCACCTCTGACCGGGTAAGCGTCCCTTACCGTAAGTGTTTAGTAAAAAATGCATTGTAAAAAATTGATGGGGTAATTCTATTTTACCACAAAGCATGTGTTGATATGCTTTCTCATAAATCCAATTACTTCATAAATCATCTTGACTCTTTTATTTCCACTTATGATGCTCATTTGGATTCGTTAAATTTCCAGTCTTTTTATGTCTTTTTCACGATTATTTGTTTCCATAAGCGTTTGGGATAGAGAACAGGTTTGTGTACATCCCACCCTACCCTACGTCCTAGTGGGATATGGTTTGTTAGTTTGATTTGTTTTATTTCCACGACTGTTACAAAGGTTCAATGTTTTCCAAATCATCTCGTCATTTTTACCCTTCTTTTTTCCTCTTTATTTTTTTTTACCATTTTTTCAGTTCTTGAAGGCTTATAAACATTGATAACCCTGCATATATATATATATATATATATATATATATATATATATTATATATCGACAGTTTGACATAAATGTTTGAAATCTGTTCTTATTGTCTGGTTTGGCATGGTTACAGTGATGGAAATGTACCCGTTTCGATTATCCAAAAGCTGGTGATGAACAAACTCGAACTTCCAAGTGAACATGAGGTTAGTTGATTGAAACGGTTTAATTTTGTGGGTTTTATTTCCATGATACATGAAAGTAAAGATGTGATTATAGGTCCCGTTTATTTGATTTGAGCAACAATGAGATGGGTCATGTAGGTATATAAACTTAAATGAGATTTTAATTAAATCCATTGGCTTTATACTCATCAGAAGGTAATGGATTTAATTAAAATCTCATTTAAGGCTATATATCTAAATATCTCGTCATGGGACCCACAAAATGATAGAAAAATATATAGACAAATGGCTTTGCGCTCTTTTTTTATAAAAAAGAGAGCCATATGGCAATAGGGACGGTGATTTGCCCCGACCCGGTTATACGGTCTATCAATTTGGTAGTGGCTTAACAATATAGAAAGTGGCTTATCAATGAGCTTATAGGGAGATGCTTTATACAGAAAGCCAAGTTTTTTTCCAAACATGTCTCGCAATTAAAAATCCACTCCTTCCATCTACGAAAAGCTCTCCCAAACAAAACCTTCCTAATCTATATAGACAAATTAATCCACATAGACAACTTTATCTATACATAATTTAATGGAAAACCAACCAAACAACCGCTTAATTTAATTAGAGCATTTTTTTACCAGAAGAATACGTCATCTTTACTGTTATACTTCCGAAAACCGTTCTTGTTATGAAAACAAACAGTGGTTGTTCACATTYCTTTTCCGGGTGTAGGTCGAGCTCAGATGCATGGGTCAGCCGGTGGTGCCCACGTTGCGTCTACGTAATCTTATGGAGCTGTGGCTACAAGCTCACCCAGACATAATAACAGCAACAATCGGCTCATCCGCGCAGGAATTTGTGATGGAAATATCGTATGCCAAGAAAGCTCCGGCTGCGACTCCGACTCCGACTGCTGCTCCGGCACCACAAACTCCGTGAATGCTGATGACGTTATGCAAAGGGAAAGAGAACCTGAAATCTGGCCAATGTGCCCATTATAGTTGTCATCATATAGTTTATGAGATGATAAGTTCTTACTTGTTAAAACTGAGTTTTTTGTGTGACTTTTTGTTGTTCGAATACTCTTTGGAAACGTTGTTCAAGTTGGTGAATTTTGGCATTTTTGTTTTATAAGTACTACGGACACACTTGGTTTTAGGATGGTATATCGGTATAAGTTTTGCCTCTAATTTTTGGTGGAGTTATATGAAAAGGAGAAATCCCTACATATTTATATTTGGGTAAAAATTGAATACCGACGATCCAAACTGGTTTCATACGGAACCTGTCTTCAAATACACTAATCTGAGGGGATGTTTCATTTTTGTTGATATGGTATCCGCTTAATGTTTCAACAAATAATACTGAGTTGGATACCACATCATTCGCCATATCAGCATGGTAACCGGTTAATGCTTTAACCGGTTACCCAGGTACTTAAATGTTTAAAACTTTACACCTTCGATACCAAAATAGAAGTTTTGAAAGTACGTTACCCAAAATAGGAATCAAGTTAAAGTACGTTATTTTTTTATGCAATTTGCCCTTTCTTGAATCAAACAAAATTAAAATTATTATATATTAACCAGGGATCTTATAACAATTAAAACATAAATATTTGAACAAAAAATTGATTAACGGTAATTCCAACCGACCTCACATGAAACCTGCTTTTAAGGACATCAATGTGAATAGATGTTTTTTGGTTCACTTAACAGTTGAAGTTAATGAGAGGTTTGCGATCGAACCCAATATCTGTCTTGTATTTTAGCAAAATCACTTCATTCATTTGTCAACTAAGTTGCACGTCAAAAATGTCACATCTAAACCAACCAATAGTACATGGGGTCAATACTTAGGGGGTGTTTGGGAAAGCTTATTTAAGGTGCTTATCAACTTATTTCAGTCCACAACCGCCGATAAGTTATTTTGAGTGTTTGGATGTGAAAAAAAAAAAACTGCTTATACCGGTGCCAAACCGGTAATAAGTTGTTTTTGATAAGTTACTCCCTCTTGACTTATTTGACATATTACCCTTTTAACCCTCTCATCGCATC
>NC_037532.1:1480588-1516246 GCF_001531365.2 Cynara cardunculus var. scolymus | reverse complement strand
CTTCTTCCTTCTTCCTGCTTCTTCCTTCGATTCTAGGGTTTCAAATATGAACCCTTTTTCTTCAACCAACTTCCAACGATTCTAGGGTTTCAAATATAACCTAAAAATGAGCTGTCCTTTTTGGTCATTTTGCATTTTGGTACCGCTATAAGCTAATCCAAACACTTTTTACAAAACTCCAGTTTGATACCGCATAAGTTAATAAGCACTTTTACAAAAAAGTATAAGTTGTTTTAAATAAGCTTACCCAAACACCCCCTTAGCGCTTTGTTTGTTATGAGCTTAATGAGACACACAACTTATTCATTGTGTTGGCTACATATGACTGTTTAGTAGTGGCTTAATGATATTGAAAATGACTTATTCAGTAAGCTTCTAAGGGAACTTTATACAGAAAACCAAGTTTTTTCCAAGTATGTCATTCCAAATTTAAAAATATGCTAATTTCGTCTATGAAAAAACTTTCTCACACAAAAACATTTTCTAGTTGCACAGATAAATTAATGTATGCATACATCTTTATTCATACAAGACTCAATGAAAAACCAACCAAACAACCCGTAATAAGCTGTTTATCAAATAAAATAAACATTTGTTATGCTAAAAAAAGAAATCATCCTTTCACAAAAAATAAAGAAAAAGGCAAAAACTTGTTAAATACGTTTTGCCGTTTCTTCCTGTACAAGTAATTGATTTGAATTTCAAAAGAAATAAAAACTTACACATTGAGTTAATATCCCATGATACCAATCTCGGCGAGAATATCTTTGCAGCGGGGATCGACTTCCTTCACCATGAATCCAATCGGATTCGCCATTCGAGTCTTACCTCTAACTCCATTTTTATCGGTTAACGAAACCCTAGAGCTGCTCTCATCGTCCATCACCTCCGGACACTTCTTATCGGGGCTTTCCGTCACTCTGACGTCACAAATCTCCTCCTCGTGGTCGCCGCTGGCGGTGATGCTGTACATGCCGTTAGAATCGCAGGTTCCTTCCACGGTGAAAGTTTCTGCGTCGTTCTCACGTTCACGGCAAGACAGGATTACTTTTGTGTTTGGAACAGGATAGCTGATTTTCGTCGGAAATTGAATCCGGCACGGATCGCAATAAACCTTTCCTTGTACTACGAACGACTCTCCTCCTCCTCCTCCGCCTCCGCCTTTTCGGCCGCCACCGCCGCCGTTGGATGGGGCGGGAGCAGGGGCAGGGGTTGGTGAGGCAGCGGTGGTGTTGCCGCGGCCGGCGATGGTGCCGGAGATTGATATGATAATGCAGAAGAGAGTTAAGACGGTGGCGCATGTGGCCATATTTTTTTGATTTTGTTTATAAGAAACGGAAATTTATGAAGTGGTGGTGGTGGTGGTGGTTGTGGTGGAGGTGGTGGTGAGATCGTCGGATTGAAAGGATGAAATGAGAATGGGGTTTTGATGTGGAAGGAGGAGGTTGGGAGGAAAAGGCGGGAAACATGGTTTGGTTTTTATTTTTAGAAATTTGTCACAAATATTTGAAATCATCGATTTTATTTCATTTCATTTCATTTATAACCACAAAATTGATTAAATTAGTATGAGATTGAAACTGGAAAAACAAAAAAATATATATATATACATATATATATATATATATATAATAAGTTAATCATTCTATGTTAAGATGCGAAATTTCAATATCATATATGATTATATTTCTTTAAGTGTGTTTAATCATACATGATTAAACGTCTATATTGTCAATCCAACATATGTTTAATCATATATGATTAAGCTGTGAGGGTAACCTGGCTTTTTTATAAAAATGCCATCAAAGTGAAAGTGGRTGAATGCAGGTGGATGGAAGTACTCACATCTGTTAGAACCAAGCCACTAAAAGCAAAACTGATCCCAAGGCTCGGAAATATTATCACTATTATCACTAAACTCGTTTTTTTGTTAAGGTATTTTAAGCTATGTCTAAACTAATCCTGATAAATTGTAACCGCAAGAAATCAACCATGATAAACTCGGTGACCACAATTATTGTATACAATTTTTTTTTTATTCTCATTCAACTCCTATCATTTTCATTCCCCTAAGTGAACCAAACATCCTTAAATAAAATTTATTATCAGATAAAATAATAAAATCAGTTACATAGTATTTTAATTATTTTAATTCAGCCAATAAAGTGAAAATAAGAATGAATTTTCATTCCCATTTAACCAGAAATGAAAATTCAGACTTGTAGGCGTATACGACTATGGGTGAAGATGGTACGGTATCATGTTTTTTTTTTCTTCATATACCATGTACTAATATGTTATAATTGGGGGTTGGGTTACGATGCGAATGAGAGTTAATCTGAGAAATGTAAAAAAAGATCTCCATCATTGAATGTACATTGGGATGAGATGCATCACATCAATCCCCGTATCAAACACGATTAATGGGTATGTTTGAGATTAGTACGATTAAGGGTTCAAATTACTTCTTACGCTTCTCACTTTGACTCTTTTTTTCACACGATCATTCATCTTATAAATGGTATCGTAAAATTTTATATCATATACCAACTAACTAAATTAATACCAGCTTTATGCCAATTATTATACAATATCAAAACAATTTATTCTACTTTCATTATTACTAACTAAAGCTAGAAGGATACTCGTGCAATGCATCGAGACACATCTCGATTTTGGTGTTTCATTTTATTCTTTTTTTATGTCAATATAATATGGTTTTATGTGGTTTTGAGAACGYAATAATGTTTTTATTTTTGAATAAAATATAAATTTGAAAATATTATAAAATTTTGAAAAAAAAAACATCGATATCAGTATCAAATTAATTTTTTTTTAAAATTATTGTTTTTGGTGAAATTTCCTTAATTCAATTTTTTTATTATAATTTAATTTAGGTTTAGTAACGAAATAATTTAATAATATAATGTTTATAAAGATAATAACTAAGTATTCTGTTAGAACTCAATAATTATGTTAATTATATTTTAGATTTTTTATATTTAAAATGAGATGTTTATCTAATATTTGATTATGTTTATCTACAGTTAGTTACATGAATTCAAATATAAAGCTTTAATAAGTTGTTAATATGCACAATTTACTTGTAATCTTAAATTTTAAATAATATGCATCAATAAACAGCACTTCATACATAAAAAAAAATGGGTTTTAATTTTTTTTGTCAAATGTTCTATAATAACCAAACACAACTAATTAAAAGAATTATATTATTGGTTTGAAATTAATAATTTTAATTTTCGGTTAATTTAATTTTTCTTTTTGCAGTTACATATATACTATATAGTAACAAATTTATGGAGAAAACCCTCAATTAAGTGTTTAAGAAATTCTCACGACTAACTTGATCGCCGCCGGCGAGGGTTTGCTGGCGTTTCTCGTCTACTCCGTCGATATAAAATTTCTGGATCGGAAACGATGGTGTACATTGTATCATGGGATGATTTTGTTGAAAGATCCGTTCAGTTGTTCCGCTCTAATCCCGAAAAAGTATGGTAATCTACTTCAAATTTCAATTTATTTGGTTTTTAATCTGATTCATTGTATTTCGGATCTAAATCATGATCTTGTATCTTTGTCTGATTACTGTTCGTCGATAATTTGGATCGCAGACTCGTTATGTGATGAAATACAGACATTCTGAAGGTAAATTGGTTCTCAAGGTCACTGATGACAAAGAGGTATTCTCATTGGTGTGTGTATGTATGTAAAATTGTGCTTCCTACGAACGTTTGGATTACACAGAAATTGATGTTTGCTGTATGTGTTCACTGGATTTGTTTCTATGGGGGGCAATTTGTTGATGATTAGCACTCTTTCTATAAGGGAAAGATGGATTATACTTTTAGTCTAGGAATCAAACATGTTTAGCTTTTAGCCGATAAATTGATATGAAATCCAACCTTTCGAAGTTAACATGTTACCTTTTTGGAGAATCTGTTGGAGTAAAAATTTGCCTAAAATCTCCGTTTTCTTCATTTAGGAGAATTTGTTGGAGATGCTCTAACAATTCAGCTATTAATAATTTAGAACCTAAATGTGAGCATGAAAAGCTCAAGTCGCTCTGTTTGGATTTCCTGCTAGGCAATCCTTTTACGTTGGTTGATCCAATTAAACTTGTGAAAACTCTTTTCAGTAGAACTCCATGCTCCTTTAAGTGATTATCACCAAAATTTGTTATGCTCTCATGTGAAATGCTTTATTAATGCCTTAGAGTCCGTTAGTTAGCAGCTTAATGAGTTTAATAGGACTCAAAACTTATTCGGTCAGCTATGCCTATATATGACTGTTTGGTAGTGGCTTAATGATATAGAAAATGGTTTATTTAGTAAGCTTCTAGAGGTAGCTTTTTGCAGAAAGCCAAGTTTTTTTTCCTCCAAACCTACCCYTCCCAATGAAAAAACATGCTCCTTCCATCTAGGAAAAACCATCCTAAAGAAAAACCTCTCAATCTATACAAACAGATTAATCCACAGTCGACATAGACAACTTTATCCATACATCACATAATGGAAAAGCAACAAAACAGCCCTTTAGTGGGATATATTTATTTTTTTGTAAGAGTTAGAAAGTTTTTAAACATTGGTGTTACAAATGATCATGCAATTCAAGACTTCAAGCCTATGTTTATTGTCAATCACAATTAGGAATTTCTTGGTCACTATTGAATGATCCCAAGCATATACATCCATCTCAGATTAAACTCTGAAGTTCTCCTGTAGGCTGTAGCAATTGAAAGTTTGAAACTACTATCCCCTATGTTAATGAGCCAAATACTTTGGTTTGTCAATTTTGATACTGATAAATTGGTGCTCCAAAATAATTTCGAAATTGTTGCAATAACACCAACACACACACACACACACACACATAGAGAGAGAGAGAGAGGGAGGTTCCGGGGAAAACCCAAAAAAAAAAATGAAAACCTGAGGAACACCCTGATAACCGCCTAATGTCATTTGTATGATGTACACATGTGCATACAGGCAATTAAAGTTGTTTCTTGGTTTCTATGCACGTGTGCATGTTATGCACATGTGCATATCGGACAAATTACTTGTATGCACATGTGTATACCGTACAGATGAATGGTTACCAGGGTGTTCCTCAATTTTCAATTTTTTTGCGGTTTTCCCACACACACACACACACACACACACACAYATATATATATATATATATCTTATTATCATGTATCATAAATTAAATTGAATAGCAATTTTTCCTTGGAAAAGTTTGGATTTCGTATCAATTTTACTGCTAAAAGGTAAAATGTTTGATGCCTAGACTGAAAGTATAGTCCATCATTCCCTTGTGATTTTTGTAATATACACTTAATTTTATGGTCAATAGTGTAGTGTTGCCTTCTTTGCATTTCAGATTTATCTTCGGTTTACAGGACTTGAGTTCCTAACACCATATGGCACTTTAGCTGGACTGTTTGTAATTTAACATTCATGGCACTGGCTGGACTGTGAAAAATCAAAATCAACTGCCTAAGAAATGGGTGTGTATGTCTTCTTTATCTTGAAAAATGACCATGTTGCGCAGTGGCTACCTCTCATCAGGGAAGGACCCACTATGGTGCATACAGTGGCATGGGCCACCTCTTCATTCCTCCGTTGTAGTGTAAAAAGTTTTAAGGTCGTTAAAGGTGCCATTGTATTATTTGGTTGGTGCAACCATATATTACTAGAAAGTGGTACAACAATAATAACAAAGTTTCTCTTGGTAGAGTTGGTTTGCACGGTCTTCTCTAGGCGTGGGTTCAAATCCCATTTGTATCATTTTTTTTTTGTTTTCAGTTTTTAGCTTTTAATTTCAAGTTTATTATGTTTCCGGAAATTTTTTGGGATAAAAGCAAGGAAATAACCAGAGATCAAACAATGATTTTGTAAAAAGCATCCTTAATTTTGTTGTTAATAGTCAAATGGTGGCGAATTGACCAAAATAACCAATCTTCCCAACCAATTTTAGCAACTTTTTCAATTGAATTCTCATTTTCGCCAGAGTTTACGCAAATGCCTTAGCATTTGCATAAACTCGATTTTCAGATTAAAAAAATCCTTATGCAAATTTGTGTATTTGCGTAACGATTTTTTTCCTTTTTCTTTTTAATCTGAAAATAGGTTTTATGGCATTTGCTTAAAATCTTGCTAAAATGGGAATTCGATTCGGGAGATTGGCTATTTTGGTCAATTTCCCCAAATGGTGCCGCCACTTGAAAAAAAGTTAGGTCTGCCTCTGACTTATAGCTTCTCTATGGATTGATATGTTGTAGTGTCTCAAGTTTAAGACCGATCAAGCACAAGATGCTAAGAAGATGGAGAAGCTTAACAACATATTCTTTACTCTGATGGCTCGAGGTCCTGAAGGTATTACCCTTTCTTTTTCTTCTTTCTTCTTTCTCAATTGCGTTTTCTGTTTATGGGGTCTTCTTTTGGTGGTTAGTCGAACTCTAATAAGTAGGTATGGCTAGAAATTAAATAGGAAAAGCATGACCATAATGTTTCGAAACAAAACCCGTATTAAAAAATACTAACTTTGCTTACCCTAACTTTGCGGTTGCGGGCCAGCTCAGACAAATAAAGGCTAGGCCTTAGGACTCTTCCCCATAGGTCGCTAGTTTGAGTTCGGCCATGGAGGATTTTCCAGCATACAACATGCAAGCTGGTCCGGACACTCACAATTACCAAAAAGAACTTTGTTTACCGTAAACGAAGCATGATATTGAATATCTGGAATTCTGGATTGATGCATGTTGTAAGCTAGGGGTGTTCGTGGTTCGGTTTGGGTGGTTTAACACCCCCCACCCCCAAAACCAGAAATCAAACCGCAATGGCGGTTTAGGAAATTTTCCAAAATGGGCGGTTTGGCATCAAGTGACCAAACCAGTCAAACCAAACAACAAAAGGCGGTTTAGTCTAACTGGTTGAGGTGGTTTAGGAGTTGTTTACCAAGCATCTACCCGGTAAGTGCTTACTGGTAAAATTCAATATTATCACTTACTGGGTAAGATTTTAGTTGAGGCGGTTTGAACCTATTATGGGCTTTAAAACATAAAAAACATACGTTGATTTTCAAAATTAAACCTCTACTAATATACACCATAAAAAATACTATACCAAATCATAAAATAATCATGTATCTAGTTAGAGAAGCGATCTTGGCATTTTGCCTGTTTAGGGAACGCGGACAATTGGGAAATGAAAACTAAAAACCTAATGCCTTGGCGGTCGGTTCGATTCAAACCACAGACCGGATGAACGGTTGTCTGGCTACTTTTCAAAAGGGACCGGACCGCCAGACCATTCAAAGAGACAAAAGCGGTCTGGTTTGACTTTGATGGACCGATTTGAGCGCGTTTTTTGAACACCCCTATAATGTGGGCCTTTAACCAAAAGCCGTGTTATCTGAAAGGAAAATAAATAACGATTTATACTGGTTTTTACGTACAATGTATAAGTTGGGAGTTGGTAGGGGTTTTGCATGGAAAAATAATGTGGACAACTTTCTCTCTTTTGCAGTTGATGTAACAGAAGTCACTGGAAAAGAACAAACAGCACAACCTGCCAAGAGAGGGAGGGGAAGGAAGCAATAGCATGCATTTTGATCCGCAGCTGTTCACTTTTAAGCCATTCCATTGTTGGTTACAAATAGAATAGTATTTTCGTTTGATTTTGTATGAATTGGGGCATAATAAGTATTCCGCTGTCAACCGTTCGTATTTCACACTTTTTACATGCTAGGGGTCTTAATGGAAACAACCGCTCTACTATTTGAGGTAGACGTAAAGTCTGCATGCATCTAATGTCCATGAGTCTTATTCTCCCTTTCATACACTTTTCACAAACCCTTTATGGAAACAACCGCTCTACTCTTTGAGGTAGAAGAAAGGTACGTATACATCTAATGGGTCTGAGAATCTTAGGTGGCATTTGGTTCGTTGGATCCGGCAGAATCTGAAGGAATTTGAATGGTCAATTCCGTTGACGAAAAATTGTATTCTCGCATTTGGTTTATTCTTTGAGTTTTGGTATGGAATTCAAATTCCATGTATGATGGAATGTAAATTCCTTCATGGAATTTGAATTCCACCAACGTTCCACTACCACTGTTGCTGCCTCCGATGGTGCCTACTACCACCACCACGACTGCCACTACCACTACTACTCCTCTTTCATACATTGACAGGCAAACTATTAAAAAAATTCACATTTATGTAGTGCCTAAATTGACAACACTTCAAATCCATCCAATCAAACACATGAGTTTTAACTTTTAGTCGGTCTCTGTATTGAAATTAGGTACGTTTGGCCTATTAGAAGTCGATTCATATGGTTATCTCTCTCGTCGATGTTTGAATACCATGATGGCACTCATCACACCCTGTTCACAAATATTCGGCATTGATTTTCTAGGTATCTTAGCCCTTCGACACTCTTGAAAGAAAAAAGTGAAATTCTATCTAATTATGTAAAAAAAGTGAAATTCTATCTAATTATGCAAATTGGAGATAAAACAAGTAAACGAACCTGTGACAGAAGTAAGAAGCGATCAAGTCAGCATCCACACAGAAAAACGGTTAAGGGGAATGAAGCCTGGTCCGAAATCATTCAAACCCATTTGAATCTTGATCTAATGAACGATCTTGGGCCAGACAACATTCCCCTCAACATATGATCATCCTGAAACAACCTCATAACACCAAACAATACTAAATCAACCATACATAGCCTTGAAAACTAAGCTTAGGATATGCAAGAATGGTTCATTGCCATTTCAAAATCATAATATACAATGCCATTGATGTTATATATATATATATAGAAAGTGAACATGCATTTAGGGTCAACTCTCAAGTAGATGCTTCAATTGAAAGGAGAAAAGGGTAATAAAGGACAATTTATAGATTCCAAAAACTACTCATGTCTTCATAAATACCTCATGTGAACCATCCAATTCAATCCCAAAAAAAATTCCAACTATCCATCAATATGAGAAGTCATTATTAGCATTTGATGCTACACTCACATGACTATGTATAGTCAATGAAGGTTTTGAGTATTTTATTGGTATCCACAATATATTACTGGTTTCAACCACAAGGGGTGGTGTCTGATTGATTTGAGTGTGGCTCTAAAGGTCAAAAGTATCAGGAGGTCTCAAGTTCAAATCCAAGGAGGAATAAAAATCCCCTTATAGCCACGAAGGTTCAAATGCGGTGACTCCGGGTTATCTGCAAAGCAGGTAGTCGTCCTGAGATTAGTCGGCTCGTATAGCGGGTTGGATATTCAGGTTAATAAAAAAGAATTAGGTTTCTTTTCAAAATAACTGTTCATATGTATATAATTTTAAGAACATGTAATTATTATACTTTTTTATTGACTAAATGACAATTTTATTCTTGATAATAGATAGAGAAACTTTATCTGTCTCATGATTAAGGGTAAAATGGTAAAAATATACATTTATTTTGAAAAGTGAACACTTATTTTCGGACAAACTAAAATAGAAATGTCGGACATAGTATTATACTTCAATGAAAGAAAATAAAATCTAGAAACCAATGTATTGTGTGTATTGTTTCTTCTTGAAAAATATGTGAAATAAAAGATTTTTAGTGTTATAACATAACATGTTGATTAGGGAATACAAATAAACAAGCATTTAATGGGGAGTCTGATATCTGAATTCAATTTGATTTAGTTGAAGTTTTAGACTGTTTGAGGTGGGTTTGGTAAGAAAAACCAGTACGGATAATCACAATGATTGTATCATGTCATATTACTGATATATAATAAGTTGATAATGGTTAATTTGTTGTAATAAGTTTTGATGTCGCTTTTGTTGTAAGTTCTTTTGTAGAAAAAGAGAGGTCTTAAGCGGTTTACTGTTTCTTTTTATACAATCGATCGGCTTCTAGAATGTTTTAGATGATAAACGTATCTAACCAACCTAAAAATCATGGGTGTTTTTGTACTTACAAATTTATTACCTATATTAATGTAGACAAATGATCGTGTGAGAATAAGAGTCAATTTGAGAAGCGTAAGAAGAGATTTTCACCCTTGATCACTTTTAATCCCACCGTACCCCATGAATTGTGCTTATCACGGGGGTTAATCCGGTGCATCGCGTTAGCGTTGATATTCAATTACGATTTATCCAAGGGTGGGGACGCGTTCTTATTCTTCTCAACATAATTTTCATTTTAAGCGAAACTCAACCCTATTAATCTAAACATATACATATACATATATATATATATATATATATATACACACACACACACACAATATTAATGGCTTTTTATTTTATTATTTTGATTTATGTTCTATTATTAATTAATACAATATACACAGTGACTTTGAAACTTTAACCAGTATACAGATTCGTTTACGTCTCTGTATTGAATAATAGATTGAACATTAATAGACATAAGTTTTTTCATATACAGATATGCTTTATCCATATATTTTATCAGAAACAACACACTTATCTATTAAGTCATATATCAGTATACATCTTACCAGCTAAACTCTGTTAGATTTGTTTGTTTTGGATTTATCAACTTTATTCAGAAATATATACCTATATGCCATGCTTAAGTCTGAAGCTATTAAGCACGTTGGTATCTCAAGTGGCTCTTTCGTTTTATTGGACCAACCTATTTAAAGTTCAAAAGCTTCATGCTTTTTTCATCTTCTTTTTCTTTGAATTCTACTTTTATTGATTTATTTTGTAAATTTGTTACATTTTTATTTTTAAAAAACCGAAAAATTAAATCCTAAATTACAAAGAAAAACAAATTTTTTTGCGTAAATCGACTGAAATGACAAATCCTGAGCTTTATATAATTTTGATTTTTACTGTATTGTAATAAAAAGTAAGACATTAAAAAACATACAGTAATATACGAATATGTGTTTTTTTTTATTAACCTGGATATCCAACTTGTTATGCGAGCCGACTAAACCCATGATGACCATCTGTTTTGCGGGTAGTCCGGATTCACCGCATTTGAACATCTAGGGGATTTTTATTTCTCATTGGATTCGAACATGTGATCTCCAAACACTTTTAACCTTTGGAGCCCGAGTTCAAACTAATCGGACGCCACTCTTGCGGTTCGAATGTGTGTTTATAGCATAAGCAATATGGTTTCGGTTTAAAGCATATAAACACATGTATATACAATGACACATTTTTTTTTTTCAATTGTGTAAGGTTTTAAATTACAAAATAGCCATCATGGTTTAAGAAAACGTCCATATTTGGTCTTCCTTTTAATGGCCGTTAAATGAGGGTCATTTTTGTAAATTTATCGATTTTGTTTTATATGTTTTATCCAATCAAAATCGGTTTAATAATTTTAATCTTTATGGTTTTTGATTGGATAAAAAACAAAAATTGATAAAAAGACAACACTGACCCTCATTTAACATAATTTGTTAACAATCGTTAGAGTAAGGGACCAAATATGGATCTTTTTAATCTTAAGAAATAAAAAAGTGTAACTTTACAAAGCACGGGGACCAAATTTGTAGTTTACTCTTAGGGACCGTTTACTAAATATTTACCCGGTAAGTGCTTATTAATAAAATTTAACACTATTATTTATTTAATGGGTAAGATTTTAGTCTACAAAAACGACATCGCATGTAACAATTTACCCGATAAGTGCTTACCGTGGGAAGAGTCGTCGCCCTCACTTACCGGGTAAGACTCTTGATCTTTGTCTCGCTCTTCCGGGTAAAATTATTGGTCCTTACCATATTCGTGCRGTGAGGTAACGTGACTTTGTAACTGCCTACCCGAATAAGTATTTGGTAAACGGTCCCTTAATTTGATTTCCATGAACAAAATTCGTGCTACTCGGCCTTGGGTCTTTATTCTTTTTGGAATCAAATATGGGCCTAAAATTTCCATGGCTTTTGGTTTTGGCCCAATATGGAAAATATTATGGATTAATTTGGGCCAACCCAATTTAAATTTTTGGGTTGAAAACTAATGTCTTCTTTTCTTTTACAATTTAGATGGGGAAATTTGAGAGGCATCCCCCATCATTAGTAACGGTGACGGCTAAAAACTGGTCCCGAACCGGAACAATGATGTTCATAACTGGTTCCGGTCTCATCGAAAATACTAAGGTTTGATACTTGTAACTGGTCCCAGATCTGGTCCAAATCGGTCCTGTATTAAAAAATATATATATATTTTGATAAATTTTCAAAAATATTTAATGTTATTTTAATACACTTTAAAATATCTAATTAGGTCAATCAAATACACTTGAAAAAATATGTTTTATTGTAGTTTTATAATTGGTTTTCAATCAAACACACTTAAAAATTACGTTTTATTGTTGTTTTATAATTGATTTTCAATCGAATATACTTAAAAAATATGTTTTTATTGTAAATTTGTAATTTGATTTTTAATCAAGGGAAAAGTACAATAAAAACCAATGAACTTTCTTGTTTGGAATGATTAAGTCCTTGAACTTTTTTTTGGAACAAATAAGTCCTTGAACTTTCCAAAACATGTTAAATAAGTCATTGGACAATTTTTTGGCACAAATAAGTCCTTGGACAATTTTTTGGCACAAATAAGTCCTTGGACATTCCAAAATATATTAAATAAGTCCTTAAACATTTCAAAATTTTAAATAAGTCCTTGGACTATTTTTGAAACAAATAAGTCCTTGAACAATCCAAAACATGTTAAATAACTTCTTGAACTTTTATAAAACATGTTRRATAYATTCTAATGACTTGTACAACTAGTTAAAATGGTAATTATTTTTTTGTAAATGTAAGTACTTTTTTGTTATATTTGTTTAATTTTATAGATCTAAATACTTTTTGGTTCAAAAAATATTTAGGGGCTTAATCGTTCAATACTATTTTACCACTTTATTTTTTTCAAAAAGTTATTTAACATGTTTTGGATTGTTCAAGGACTTATTTGTTCCAAAAATTGTCCAAGRACTTATTTAACATTTTTTGAAATGTTCAAGGACTTATTTGTTCCAAAAATTGTCCAAGGACTTATTTAACATATTTTGGAATGTTCAAGGACTTATTTAACATGTTTTGGAAAGTTCAAGGACTTATTTGTTCCAAAAAAAAGTTCAAGGACTTAATCATTCCAAACAAGAAAGTTCATTGGTTTTTATTGTACTTTTCCCTTTAATCAAATACACTTAGAAGTTAAGAATACATATAAAAAATACATTTTTTTGAACAAATCGGGCCGGTCCCAGGCCAGGTCTTGTTTTTGGATGAAAACCATAACCGGTCCTTAACTGACGGTCCCAAACAGATCCAAATCGATCCCGAGCCAAGCCGGTTCTAAGTTGGTGCTCGGTCCAGAACCCATGTAACAAAGATATACTTTATTATTACTCTAGTACAAAAAATATGTTTAATTTTTATTTCCAAATAATTCCCAAAATACCCTTTCAATTCCATCCCCGTTGATGACACATTGAACTTACTTTATTTCTTGCTGCTATGATCTAACTAATCACGTTGTTGCTTATAGTTTCCAGGTTCACAACATTAAATACTGCATTTTAGGCTCCCAACCTTGTATGTTTAACGAAAACGAATTATCGACCAATTTATACAAATCTAAATGCTAATTGTATAATAAGACACGAGCTCGTTGATTTAATGATCTTTTGCCATTTCTTGGTTTGAAGGTTATCGATGTATACGACTCCATTGTAAACGGGGTTGGAACAAGCTACAAGATCTAAGAATTACAATGGTAACATTGAACATATCTATAGGTTTCACGAACATGGAAACTCAAATATCCAATTAAAATTGAAGAGAGTAAGGGGCCGTTTACCAAATGCTTACTCGGATAAGAGCTTACTAGGTCACGTTACATTACGAGATGAACATGGCAAAGACCAATAATTTTATTCAATAAGAACGAAGACAATGACCGGGAGTCTTACCGCGGTTAGAGCTTACCGGGTAAATTGTTACATACGATATTATTTTGTTAAACTAAAATCTTACCCGGTAAGTAAGCGATAACATTGAATTTTACCGTTAAGCACTTACCGGATAAGTGTTTAGGTAAACGACCCATAAGTTGAGGCTTGAAAGCTTTACCTCTTTTCCATGGAGAAAAGGGCTTTAATAATTATGATAATACAAAGGGAAATTGATTTGAATGACCATTTTCCGTTTCCTAATCATTTATTACGCGAGTTTATCCAAATGTCACTATTTCCACAACATACAGGTCCACAATATAGCTAAAAAAAATAACCAAACTCAATCAATTTACTGTCACAACTGCGGATCTAGCCGTCACAATGGCAAATTTGTGTTGAATTTGTCTTTTTTTTGCCTTTCAACTAATATTTCAAACTTGGATATTGCATAAATAGTGATGTTTGGATAAATCTAGAGGAGAAATGGTTATGAGATCAATTTGGGTGTGAGTAATGGTTATTTGAGTCAATTTCCCTAATATATGTATCTAATTCACAAATAATTATTATCATTATTCAAATAAATAAGATTTACAACTAATTCAGTCAGTTATACATGTCCGTTTGATAATTGCTAAATGATATAAGAAATAGCTTATTTAATAAACTTATAAGAGAAGCTTTATGGAGAAAGTCAATTTTTTTCAAACATATCCCTTATAGTATAAAAACGCGTTTCTTCTATAACAATTTTCTTGCTTGCAGATTTCTTCCTGCGCTGATCCAAGAACCTTCTTCTTTAGCCCAGGATTATAAAAAAAGAAGAAGCAACTGAGCGAGAACAAGAACGGGTCGTCGTCCGGTGGCCATCTACTAAGTGAAGAGCCGATCGCTGCCTTTTTATTTGCACATAAGATACAGAGGCGAGGCCGAGTACAGGGGGTGAAATTGGTAAAAACAAATTTGAAGGGTCCGGAGAGAAATTATCCGAAGATTGAATCCCTACGCTCGCTTCCATAGTTTAGGATAAAAGCCACTCGATTCTCCCCAGTCGCGCAGCCAGCAGCCGTCTCTCTCATCCTCAATTCATCTGCGTAAATCATCCATAATCGACTTATCAAGAAATCCTTTTCAAGCCTGTAAGTTTGTTGCTGACATTTACCGTACGTTTTGTTGATTTTTCGAGGGATTTGTGTATCGTTTACTGTTCTTTTGCAGGGCTCTGGAACGATTTTTAATGTAATTCCGGAGATTTCTTGTTTTCTTCTCCCTTTTTCTGTGGATTTTTTCGTTCAATTGGGTTTAATTTATGATTTTCACCTTGAAGCTCGTTAGTTTGTTATGAAAATATGATAAATTGGTTTAGATTTCTGTTTAGGGTTTTATGCGATACGTGCAATTATATCGAAGAAGTTTCATCGATGAATCTCACATTTTATTATTTTAATATAGGTGATTCTTAATTTTGTACAAGTGGAAGGTGCCCTAGTATTAGTGGAAGATATCTTATCTAAAATACTGGAATTGGAACTGGAATTGGGATTTTATCTCGTTACGATCGATGGATGTTTGATATTATTCACCATCTTCTTTGCAGAAAATGCCATGATTTTATCTACTAACTTACAGTCACCAATTTGAAAATTGGAACACTTTTTAATGAAGATTTGTAGTTATAACATGTCTGTCAACAAGTTTCAGCATTGACAACAATTTCTTACATTTGCCAATGGCAAACTGTGGCTACTTATGTTATTCTTTTGAAGTTTTCCTAACACTTTGTGAGTGTTAACCGTCTGCTTGATCCATGAAATAACTGAAAACTAACTGCAGGGCAGGTTCGAATGAGAAAAGTAGAACATGTTAATCAATTATTTCATGAATTCTTCCTGATGAATAACCCTGAAATATTCATGAGTATTGTCAATCATGAATACCATGCATTTCATTATTAACAATATTCATCATGAATAATTCAAGAATAGTTGGTTCCAATGTTCTTAAAATATTTGCGGTTCTCACTTGAACATGCCCCAACTAGCACTTTATATTTTGTTCATAAGTTCTCAGTGGTCATCCAAATGAATGGTCTGTATTTTACTTCTGCAAGTTCAGTTTTCACACCTTAGGGTTTTGGTCTATACTTTTTTTATGTTTGTTTGGGCTTTTTGTGAGAAATTTAAGGTGTTATTTGGTTTTGGATATATGACTATATGAGTTAACTGACTTTATTTGTTTGAGTTTCTAGAAAATGGCAGAGGATAACATTAGTGAACATGAGACCGAGGTGATGCCTGAGAATTCTGTTCCAATTGAAGTTCAAGTTTCCGAAAACGATCAGGGGGATGCTATAGAAACTCAAGATAATGAGAACGAAGAAGGTGGTGATGCTCTAGAGGGTGCTGCGGTGGAGGGTGCTGCTGCAGAAGGTGTTGTGGAAAAGAAATGGCCTGGGTGGCCTGGAGAGAACGTTTTCAGGATGTTGGTCCCTGTGCAAAAAGTTGGTGGCATTATTGGTCGCAAAGGAGAGTACATAAAGAAAACTTGCGAAGAAACACGGGCTCGCATTAAGATCCTTGATGGTCCTCCTGGTACTACTGAAAGAACTGTAAGTATCTCAGTAAACCTATTTGTTATTTCGCTGTGTTTTGTGTTACAGATTGTTAGGGGGGACCGGAAACCATCATTTCTGTGATGGATTTTATAATATCGTTTTGTTTTTGATGCTTGATTTATGTTTTAGTAATCATTTGGTTTCTTCATTCTTCTTCAAAGTAGTCTTTTAATTTCTAAACACAAACTTGTTAATTTATTTTGTTGATTTATCATTATTTCTGTTCAGAAGTATAATATAAATGCAGGGTTATTTAGCTAAATGACCTATCTACAGGTTTCTAGGCATTCTTGTGTCCGGAAGAGTCATTATTCTGTTAGGTAACGGCATTCTCATGACCTGCTAGAAGGTCATATTTAAAAAAAAACCTTTTCTAAAGGTCATTTAGCTCAACAATCCTATAAATGCAAGTGTTGTTTAGTCTGCAGAGATCAGGGAAGCGTAAGTAATGGAGTTTTGTAGATCGTTTCGTATTTTTAGGTTTCTACATTTTTTTTGATCAATTTATTTCATTCAATGTTCAATTTATATTTCTGCTACTGGGATTTGACAAGATAAGAGTTCTTTTGAAGTGTGGCCCATCCATAATATTGGTTGTTTAGCATCTTTTATGGATATACGAGGAACAAATAAGACTACTAACACTGTCAAATGGTATGTGACCGTATGAAAACAGACAATGGGATTGTTAAAAGAATTTATCATAACAAAATGTGGATATAATTATAAATTATAAAAAACTGCGAATTGAAGATAAGATATGAACATAAATCTTAAATGTAACAGACCAGAGAAAACATGAAATAAGTGAAATTACAACAATATCAACACCGAACAATCGGGTTAAATCTAAACAAGTTTATGTTATCCCAATAACTTAAATGAATGTGTGCAGGTTCTCTCAAATTTAAGGCAACATTCAATTGTCAAAGTGGTTCCAATTAGCAGAGCCAAAGATCCAGATTGCAGTTCAGCGTTGAGCATCACAACCGCTGAAAAATTATCAGTATCAAGAAGCATGTACGTTACTGGTAACTTCGGAACTGGATGGATTGATGTCTTGCGACACGTTGCTAATCAAACAAGTAAACAAAACTAAGGGAATGCATAGGATGTTGTCTACAGGAAGAATAATAAATTAAACATAAATGAAAATGAAGATGTGAAATATGTTATACATAAGTTAAGGAACAAGAAATCTTGAATGGTAATGCTGTTAACTTCGGTAGAATATCTTTGATGTTCACTATTGTTTATGATCAAGGTTAAACATCCAAATATATGAACTATTATCCATTTATTCTTCAATATTTAATAAGCACGATAAAAGATTGGTTAGGCTATAACGATACAAGAAAAAGCAATAAACTGGGGTTGGTGTTATCGTATTTCATCAGTTGCATAAAGCTACAAGATGAACATGGTCTCATGAATCTTGATGTAATAATTTAAATAATATCCTATGAAAGCCTCACAATGTTTTCTCTTGATAAAACAGTATGCGGATGATTATTAAGTTTTTAACTCATGTCCTCATGATTCTGCTTGATATGATCTTTAGTTTCTTTTTCAAGTATATAATATTTATATATGGCAAATGCTCATGGACACTCTTAACCTTTAGTGAGGTTTGAACCCTTGACCTTCTGGGAGGCTGGGCTCTAACATTAACCCAGGCGGGTACCACTAGGCCAATGATCCTTTTGGTTTCTTGATGTGATCTTGCTAGTCAAAGTTTCTGTGGTTATCTGTTGTAGTTAATAGATATATACTATTTTGCCAGGTGTTGATTTCTGCAAAGGAAGAACCTGATGTTTCTATTCCTCCTGCAATGGATGGTTTGCTGAAAGTTCATCAGCGCATCATTGATGCTGATAGCGATTCTACTCATGCCCCGCCTGGAGGGGCGGGAACTATATGCACAAGGTTACTCGTGGCAGGTACGCAAGGTGGAAGCTTGATAGGGAAGCAGGGTGCCACCATAAAGACCATTCAAGATTCTTCAAATTGTAAAATTCGGGTTATAGGAGGAGGTGCGTTGATAAATTCTTGCGTTTTTTGTTTTTGGTTTATTCTTGAACCGGGTAAGAGTGCCTGTGAACATAAGAGGTTTGGTCTAGGTAAGCTCTGACTGAATATGGTTGTTAATCAAGTTTTTCAGTAGTAAGTGCTTACCAATATTTTTTTACCATAATTAGATGTTTAAATGAAAACCCCTAATTGCAAAAGCGGGTAGGACTGCAAAGTACAAAAACTGACCTTGTAAGTGAATTAATAATGCTGGCCGGGTAGGTGACTGATCTGACTGAAGATGCTGACTGAGCACCTTACTGGGTCAGTTTACTTACTTTTCGGACCTACCTGTTTTTGCAATTAAGGTTTTTCATTTAAAATTTAATTTTGTAGAGGGTTATAATGGTGATTTTTTTACTGGTTAACGCTTACTAAAACACTTGGTAAACAACCATTTTCAGTTGGCGCTTAGCGAGGTGTACTCTTACCCGATCAGCGCTTACTCAATTTCTGTTGGTAAATGCCCCCTTGATCGGCTTTCCCAAGAACTTATTGATGTGGTTATGCTTGATGTTATTCTGCAGAAAACCTACCAGTTTTTGCTCTACCTGATGATAGTGTTGTCGAGATACAAGGGGAGACTACAGGTGTACACAAGGCTGTGGAACTGATTGCAACTCATCTAAGAAAGTTTTTAGTCGATCGCAGTGTTATTGGGATATTTGAGATGCAAGTAAGTTTTCTTGTCAAATATAGTTTAAATCTGGTTTTGGTTTGCTAGATTCCACAATGGGTGAATATTCCTAATCTCTTTCTCACCCTTCTCTCAATCCGGGGTCTGCACGAAACAGCCTTCAAAATAAATGTCCACAATGAAAAAAGACACATAGTCTTGGATATGTGTAGTAATTACACTTTTTGATTAAATAAGTGACAATTTTACCCTTAGTAACAAAGGAAGTTATGAATTTCTCCATCTCATAATTAAGGGTAGAATTGGAAAGTAGACACTTATTTTGGGACGGATGGAGTAGTTTTAACATTTAAAAATTCGTATGTGGATATTGCTGCTTGAGTTCAAAAATTCATGTGTGCAAAAGTTGAACGAATATTTACCCTCAATGCTTGTGTTTCCTGCAAAATGAAGTACCTCTTTATTGTGAATGTAAGTTTATTTTTCTTCTGATAGATGCAAATGCCAAATGCTCGTCCGAATCAAGAGATGCCCCCTCCCCAACCTTGGGCTCCATCTCCCCAAGGTTTCCCGATGAATGCTGGCGGTGGACCTGGCTTTGGACCCAATCAATATATGCCACCTCAGCACCAATATGATAACTACTATCCACGGGTAGACATGCCTCCGCCAATGGATAAACAGCCTCGTCAAGGTCCACCTTCTTATGGTAGGGATCCGTCTATGGGACCACCTCATAGTGCAGGTGTGCAGCCACAACAGTCTATAGTCACAAAGGTATGTCTTTTTTCTTGGTTATCTATGTACTTCTGGTACAATTCTTGACCCATTTAGTCATATGTGGAAAGCTAAGTGAGAACCATAAATAATTTTGTGAGAACCAACTATATGGGGAAAGTTCAAATGATAACCATAAATATTTGAGGACCTATTTCATGTATTATGCACAATGGGTAACCTTATTAATGCATAATCTCTTAAAATTTTCAAGTTTATAACTTAGTAATGCATTAGTACAATTTCTTAAAAGTCCACGTTGAACTTCAAAACCAACCGATGACCACGTTCAAATACAGAATAAGCTCCACGTTTGAACTCCATAAAATAAATTGATAAAAACGTTCAAATAAGCGTACGGCCATTCTATACGCCAGAATTCTTCATAAATCTTGAATTTTCATTTTTATTAGGAATTGTATCAATTTTCCATTCTCGGGTTACAATAAAATTTTACATCTCGCTGCGTTGCATGTCTTTCTATATGTAGGTCTCACAGAACATGCAAATCCCTCTTTCATATGCTGATGCTGTAATTGGTACCTCCGGAACTAATATTAGCTATATTCGACGAGCCAGTGGTGCAACCATTGCGATACAAGAAACACGAGGTGTTCCTGATGAAATGACTGTTGAGATAAACGGATCAGCTTCACAAGTTCAGACCGCTCAACAGTTGATACAGGTACTCTTCCATATTTCCTCAAATTTACTGTTTTCTGTTCTAATAAGGCTGTGTATGGCAACCAAAAACTAGCATTTTTTTAGCTTATTAAAAACCCTCGTCTGGAAGCAGCATTTCAATAAGCTTTAGGGTTTTTTTTTTTTTTAATTAGTTTTTTAACAAGTCATTTTAGGTCATTTCACATTGTCATCCAGCTTATCGACCACTTGTTTATCAGCTAGCTTATTAGCCAAAAACTAGCTTTTCAGTTAATAGCTAATCTTATTAGCTAGTTTAACAAGCCATTTTAGGTCATTTTACATTGTCATTTAGCTTTTTTGGTTTTACTAAACATAAGTGGTTTATAAGTTAGGGCCTGTTTGTTAGCAGCTTAATGAGCTTAATAAGATTCACAGCTTATTTGGTCAGCTATACATGACTATTTGGTGGTTTAATGATATAGAAAGTGGCTTATTCAGTAAGCTTCTAGGGGAAGCCTTATGCAAAAAGCCAAGTTTTTTTCCCCCCAAAACTGTTCTTCCCAATAAACAAAACATGCTCATTCCATTTATGAAAAAACCCTCCCAAACAAAAGCCTTCTCAATCTCTACAGGCAGATTAATCCATAGAGGACTTAATGGAAAACCAACCAATTCTATTAGCCCAAAACTAGTTTTCCAGTTAAAAGCTAAGCTTATTAGCTAGTTTAACAAGCCACTACAGGTCTTTTTACGTTGTCATCTAGCTTATCTGGTTTTTAAGCTAAGCTTATTAGCCAAAAACTAGTTTTTCAGCTATCAGCCAACAACTTGTTTTTCACCTAGATTGTCAAATATTGCTTTAATGATTCATGTGGACCATCTTCTGGATGTGCTTCATATTTCATTTGGTGGGTGATTAATGATTCTCTTTCCATTTTTTTGATTTAGAATTTCGTTGCTGAAGCTGCAACTGCCGCTCAGAACTCAGCTGGTCCACCGCCTAGCCAAGGCTATAATCCATACCCTGGTCATGCTCCTGCTTACCCTTCTCAACCACCACCTGCTGGCCATGCACCGGCTGCAGCCGACTATGGTGGACCTGTGTATGGCGGCAGTTACGGGTATTGAAGGATATTTTGACAGAAATACCCTTTGCAATCTCCTTGATGAGTGGAGGTTGCCAGGGGTAATGTTGTAACAAGATGTTCTTGTTTAGAAGTAGGTAGGTGTTTTCTTTATTGGTCTTTGCTGAAAACATGGGTTTTTTTTGTTTCTCGATCGTAGTTTATGCAACTTGTGTTTCTGAATGATGGCTATTGAAGTCTTTTTCCTTCATTTTTAGATGCAGTTTAGCTTATGTAACTCTGGCCTTTTTATGCTTTCATTTAACACAACTAAACCAAAACAAGTAACAAACAGAAGGAACTCCAAGATATCTCATTGATGGTGATTTTATAGGCTTATTTCTGGTCTAAAATGTTGGTCAACTTTTAATTCATGGAGCCTACTGATAATTTTATGAGCCACATCACCATAAGCTTCCGAAACAGCCGAATTCAGAAGAGATGTAACCACGGGGATATCTTCATCGGAGCCGCATCTGATCTTCTCTTCGAACGGTGTCTAAATCCACAATGCATCATGACCGAATTAGTGAAAGAAAATGCTGAAAAAAGCTCGGTGAGTCAATGGATGTCAAAGGGTAAAAACGTACTTCACCAACAAATGCCAATCCCGTTTTGTCGGCGTTTTACGTGCTCCGCCTTTTCCAAAAATGTAAGAAGGTTTGCTACAATGTGGACATTTGAAGTAGCTCGTGTTCTCTATGATCGCCAATATCGACAAATTAATCGCGAATGTTAACGGATACTAAAACATTACGTTCCGTGTTTGGAAATATAGTAAAGCAAACCAAACAAATCCAATATATCCGTCACGGAATGGGGTCTGATGGTAATGAGATGTACACAAATTTGTACTATGTTGTTCTAAAGAGTAGAGCAATTGTTTCCATGAAAGACCCCCAACTGCTTTATCATTTTTTTSCACACTTAACACAAGTAAGGGGTCTTCATGGAAACACTCTCGTTACACTTTGAGTTAGAGGTCAGGTATACGTTAACCCCCTTTTCCTAGGCGGGGCCAGGACCCCACCTTCGGGCATGTAGGACCATTGGGTGTGTGATAATTAGTATCCTACATTGGGTGTGTGATAATTAGTATTTCCGCTTGGTGATCTGTAACAGGTGCATCAAAAACTACTCTCTACGTCTTAAAATAAGTTTTTATATTTCTATTTTAGTTTGTTCTAAAATATTTGTCCAATTTCAAAAGTAAACGTCTTCTTTCCAATATCCTTAAACATGAGATAAAAAATTAATTACTCCCTCCATCATCAAGGGCAAAATTGTCATTATGTTAATAAAAAAACATAATAATATCACATTTCTAAAACCGTGTGCCTTTTTYGTTATGGATATTTATTGTAGGAGAAATGAAGCATAATGTAATGTGCCAACGCATCTTAAAGCGCATAAACACTGAGAAATTATCATACAGGAACCGAGACTTTGAAGAACATTTTGACTCCTCTTCRAGCATCCATTAATGAAACATCTTGAGGGGTCGACACAATCAATGTTCCTACCACCCAAAAACGAATGGTATCATGTTAAAAATATACTCCATCTGTCTTATAGTAAGTRTCCATTTTCAAAAGTAAGTACCCAYTTTYCAATTYTACCCTTGATTAWAAGATATTAATTGAGATATTATGAAACTAATRAGAGTTCATTTATTATGATTTATATATTTACGGAAAATAATTAAAGTTTATTAACCATGATCAACGTTTTACATAAGAAAAAAAAATCTAATGTATTTATAGAATCAGATATTCATTAGATTAAATAAARGGTTGAAATTGAGTTGAAATGGTTGTACAAATGAAATTGTATAATAAACTACCACTATAAACAAATTRTACTAAATTGAAGCAATTTGATTGGTTCAAAATTTATTTAATTAATAACTATATTAACATTATTTATAAATAGAATTTYMWTWTTTTTATTTTTATTTTATTTGAGTATATATAGTTACATTAACATACAATGAAATTATTATTTGAATAAATTAWGTTTTTAKTCYTTATGGTTTATTAGAAATTACGGATTTTATTTCTATGGTTTTCAAYYTTATGGTTTGTAATTCATTTCAAWYTTTGTYCTTAAACACAAAACACTACTTTTAAGTATGAGGGACGAAAATAAGAATGAGACCCGAGGACTATATTCCCGAATCGAACAKGTACCGTATGCATGTAATCGGTTCGGTTATCAGTTCCAATTTTACAACAAATTCTCGATTCAAACATCATGTAATTTTGATTATCGAACTTTTACGATTGGTTTTGATRCATATTTGAAATATCATGAACTTTTGATTGTTTCTTAACCCACTTTCATAATTAGGTCTTAAGTGGTYATAATACCGATTTTCCCGTCCCGAAACCGAAACGGAAACCAAACAGGTACCGAACTTGTACATACGATTTGGTGTTCGGTCCTAGTTTTGAGTGCCGTAAAAAACTGGTATCAACTAAAATACAAATGAATTATAAACTATAGAAACATAAAAAAAAAAACAATAAATTTTAAATCATAAGGACAAAAAAGGTAATGAATTATTAATCGTAAGGATGAAAACTGCAATTTCAAAACCATAAGAATGGAAACAGAAATTTTCACCAAAACCTAATGTTCCTGACTGATAACGATTTCAAGTCCCTCGTCTTTCATTATTATTTTTGTTCAATCCTTTAATCTAATCCTGAAATGTCATATTGACCAAACCARATTAATTAGACAGTGTTGGTTCAGTTTAATAAATCCACTCAGTATTTATTATTATCTAAAATGTCAACCAGATGTATTTGATTCAGTAAATATATCTGATAATCATAAATGTATGGATTAATTTTTGATACCTGAGTTACCTATAAAACTTTGAAGTTACAAAGCATATAAAGTATGAAATAATTGTATCCCAAATGGTTTAAATGGGTATAGYATTGTGATGTATCAATTTTAAGTTTGATAGCAAGATGTATTTATAACTAACCAACCATAATCAATAACTTTTGCTGCAACTTGAAGGTTTTTTTTTAAATATATAAATGCATATATATTTATATTCCATCTAAAATTATTTAATGTTGATTGTAACATATTATAACCCTCTCTCTCTCTCTCTATATATATATATAGGGAAGGGTTCAAACGAGAAGCCCTGTGATTTACGAGAACGCAAGAACAATCCAATAACCTCATATTGTGATAAAAAATAAAATTAAAATATTTTTAAAATTAAAACTGAAATTTAAAAAGATTCAAAAAATATTAAAATTAAAAAGGTAATAATGTAAATGATATCATCAAATCTTTTAACATGATTACACGATCATGATTATCATTATCTAATAAACAATTAAGAATTCAAGAAGACTTAGAAGTCGTAACATCAAATCACAAAACAACAGTGATCGACCAAGAACACACGAACCCTAATCGATCAAAGAGAAGCTATTACATGCAACAATCGAACAACAAGAAGAAGTTTATTCAAGATATCTTTCACAATTACTCGTTTTGAACATGTTTTTAATTGATTAGTTGTGATAATCATGTGATATCAATGTCACTCGACTTGATCATGGTTTCAATGGGTTATGTTAGACATTATCACAATGATTTCGTATGGTTTCGATAGGTTATGATTAGACTAGGTGTGATAATCATGTGATATGAGTGTGATAATCATGTGATATCACTATCATAACAACGCACTCGATTTGATCATGGTTTCGATCGGTTAGGGTTAGACAATCACACATTTATCACAACGATTTCGGATGGTTTCGATAGGTTATGATTAGACAATCACACATTTATCATAATGATTACGAGCGAAATCCACTAAACGATTTGGTGTGATATGAGTGTGATAATCATGTGATATCACTATCATAACAACGCACTCGATTTGATCATGGTTCTGATCGGTTAGGGTTAGACAATCACACATTTATCACAACGATTTCAGATGGTTTCGATAGGTTAGGATTAGACAATCACACATTTATAACAACNATGGTTTCGATAGGTTAGGATTAGACAATCACACATTTATAACAACGATTACTCATGGTTTCGATAAGTTATGGTTACACTAGATTGATTATGGTTTCGATAGGTTATGGTTACACAATCACACAATTATCACAAGAGAAGAGAATAGATTATCACAAGGGAAGAGAAGATAGTGGAAATGAACGTGCAGAAAAAAAAAAAAGAATAATTATAATTAATTAAAATAAAATAAAAATTATAAAAATTATTTAATTACATTTCCGTCCTTATTAATTTATTATTATTTAATATAAGTTAATTTATTTATCAAAAAAGTTTGAGGTTATTGGGTTGTTCTTGCGTTCTCGTAAATCATAGGGGTTTTCGTTTGAATCTGCACCTATATATATATATATATATATAGAGGTTGGTTATTATACAATCCTTAACATTTGTGCAACCAATACAACTCAATCTCAACCGTCCATTTCATTTGATGAATATGTGATTTCATAAAAGTTTTGATTGTTTCCTAATATAAAGTATTAATTATAATTAATGAACTCTATTCATATTCCATAAATATTTAAATCATAATAAATGAACTCCCATTAATTCTATAAATATCTCAATTAATTGGGTTGCAAGGGTTGTACAAATACACAAGGTTGTAAAAGAAATATAMCCTATATATATATATATATATATATATGAGGTTTACTTTGCAAACCGTACAAACCTCATTCAACCAATCATAATTTTTCATTTTGTTCATTTTTTTTTTTGTAATTATAAGAGGTTGTTAATCATAGATATTATCATCTTCATTATTTTAATTTTAGAGAAATACATAAGTTTCATTAAAATTCCATTAACTATTATATGAAACAATTTCATAACCATATATGAAACAACTTAATAAAAAAAAGTATTACATGAAACAATTTCATAAGATTAAACAATGAAATCGATGGATGAGGGTGGTTTGCATGGTTTGTACAAATTATGTGGTTTGCATTTGATCGTTCATCTATGTATACATATATATATATATATATAGAGAGAGAGATGCGTTATTATGCAACATTTTACATTTGTACAACCAATACAACTCAATCTTAATCGTCAATTTAATTTTATAAAAGTTTTGATTATTACGTGTACATGTGGGTGGGTGTATAACACATGTATGTATAGACAAACATTGATTATAAGTAAATTATTGAGAGAGATGATGATATTTGATCCACAATTGGGGATGGATGGTATTAAAACTACACATTACACATGCATCGATAGGGAAAAAAACACGCCCCAAGAACATGTCTGCCATGGCGGGTATCAGGTTCTTCTTCAAGTTGAAAAAATCAAATGCTTAACTTAATTTCAGGGCACAAATTAACCTCTTCTTCACCTTAGATTCTCCTACCATCCAATCCAATCCAATCATTCCCTTCTTCATTTCATTCCCCCCCTATTTCACCTCCTACCTGCCGTCCCTTCCATCTCCGATTGCTTCCTTCCTCAACCTGCATTTTCCAGGTATTCATTCTTCTCAATTTTCACCATTTCTCATTCATTGTGGAGGTCATTTGATCGCCAACAGTAGTTTAACTGTTCGAATTCAATTAGGGTTGTTTTCGGTTTCGTAGTTTTTTTTTTTGTTATAAAGTGATTTAAGCGATTCGATTAATTACTGTTGATTGATAACAATTCATTCGTAATGATTTCGCTATTTGTTTCTGATTTCTTACAGCCTTTAACTCCTATTTATGGAATTTGATTGATCTCAATTGAGGCAGTTTTTCGTGCAAAATTTATCAGAAGCCACTCTTGAGCTCAATCAAATCCATTTCCATTTTGGGAGTAAAAAGGTTTGGTTTCGAATGCACGTATGGCTGCCTCAAAGGGATTCATGTATCATTTATCCATGGCCGCCTGCGAATGGTTCTTAATGTTTCTAATGCTTCTCGATGCTGCATTGGCTTATCTCCTCACCAAATTCGCACACCACTGTGAATTACAATCCCCTTGTATGTTTTGCTTGAGGCTTGATCACTTTTTCGGTAACGAAAAGCGCGGATCCTATTTGAGTTTGTTCTGCCATCAACATCGAGCCGAGGTTTCGTCTTTGATATCTTGTGACCTCCATGATAAGCTTGCAGATGCAAGAGAAATGTGTGATGATTGTTTCATGTCGATAATGAATTGTAAAATTGGGGCAAAAGGGTACCAGAAATCGTATTTGAATAAGAATTTTGTTCGTTCGCCTTCGAGTTCTGGCTTGTGTTCATGTTGTGAAACATATTGGAAACCGAAGCCGATTGGTAGAAGATTGCAATCAGGTTCAGTTCGATTGGGACCTGTGAGAGTAACCATGAAACCTCCGTTGCCACGGGTTACAGGCCGTGGTCGGTTTCGCCGCCGGAATCATTTCAAGAGGGTGCGGGATAAGATTTCGGGAAATTCAACCCCTTGCCATGTTGAGAATAATATCAGCGGGAATATGGATATGGACACGTTATCTGATTCTGGCTGTGTTAGGTTCAATTCGGATTCCGAGTGTGAAATCCCAGTTTCTAAACATGTTCTGATAATGTCCGAGGATAGCTTCTATTCGGATTCCGATTCTGAATTTGATATCCCAGTATCTAAAAATGTTCCGAAAGCTGTTGTTGTTCACAGAAAAAGGGGTTCCAAAGATCAGACTCGAGCTATACATGGCACTAGTGGTCAGAAACAAGATCGGACTCGAGCAAAACGTTCCCATGGTGTCTCTGATCGTGAGACTTCAATTCTAGACGGGCATCATAGTGAAAGTACGCCAATTCCTGCATCTTTGGCATCCAAAGATCCAATTGGGCATGGACCGAAAGAATTTAACCATGCAGAACTCCATTCTAGGGACGTTTCTGTACCATCAGTGCCACAAGAACGGTGTTCAACATCAAAGGGTTCTATTCAAGATTCAATCGGGCACGTAGAACTCCATTCTAGAGACGTTTCTGCACCATCTGTGCAAGAAAGGTCATCAACATCAAAGGGTTCTATTCAAGATTCAATTGGGCACGTAGAACTCCATTCTAGAGACGTTTCTGCACCATCAGTGCCACAAGAAAGGTCATTAATATCAAGGGTTTCTAATGAAGATGCAATTGGGCACCTAGAACTCCATTTTAGGGACGATTCTGGACCATCAGTGCCACAAGATTCGGGCAGCACTCTTGATCAGAGAAAGTTATCTGCCGATGATGTTCTAAACGGAAATAGTCTTCCAGAAGTCAGCAAGAATGAAAGATCATCACCATCAAGGGGTTCTAATCAAGATTTGCCTTCATCAACCGACATCAAAAGGGATTTATCGAAAYCTGATGGGGTTAATAATGATCACAAGGCATCCAGTTCTTCAGATAAAAGCGATGGTTATGAATCTCCTGCAGCTAGTGTGAGTGACATCGAGGGTGAAAGTGTGGTGGACAAGCTAAAACGACAGGTGGAGCATGATCGTGAACGGTTGCATTTGTTACATATGGAACTAGAGGAAGAGAGAAGCGCTGCTGCAGTAGCTGCAGACGAGGCAATGGCCATGATCACGAGGCTGCAGGAAGAGAAAGCGGCTCTCCATATGGAAGCCTTGCAGTACTTGAGAATGATGGACGAGCAGGCGGAGTACGATATGGAAGCTCTAGATAAGGCTAACGATCTCGTTGCTGAGAAAGATAAAGAAATCCAAGATTTGGAAGCTGAGTTGGAATATTTTAGAAGCCGCTACGATGAAGAATTGTTTATGGGGAATCCGATGGTTGAAACTGAAAATTTCCAAAAAAATCATCTGGGAAATGGGAAAACAGATGCCAAAATTTCTACTTTCGACTCGAAATCTAGAAAAGCTCCGGTTTTAGACCTTCAGGACGAAAAAAGATACATTTTACAGTGTTTATCGGAGCTGGAAACGAAGTTTAACCAAGTTTCTAGTGATCAACACACATCCATTGGGAAATCTAATGGTAATATACATACTGAAATAGAGAATCTTGAAGATCTTCAAGCTGATAACGGAACTCAATCGAAACATAAAGATTCATCGACATCAAATGGATCCAAGAAAGTTGATGTGGGTATCCTTGAGAATGAAATTGCAGATCTTAATGAGCGATTGGAAGCACTTGAGGCTGATCGGGATTTCCTTGAGCATGCTTGTAACACGCTCCAGGCTAACGGGGGTATAGAATTTATTCAAGAAATAGCGCATCACCTTCAAGATTTGCGGAGGATTAGGTTTGATAGAAGATGCCAATTGGTCGCTTGAAGCTGCATTCTTCAACAAAATTAAGGTAAGTGGATAGTACTCCACATTTATTGTAGCATAATCTGTTCGGTATGGAAATAGATCATTAGTGGAAAGTTTAAATGAGAACCATAAATATTCTGAGAACCTGTGAATCAATTATTCATGATGAATAACTGAATATCTTGATAGTTATTCATGATGAAAATGCATGGTATTCATGATGAAAGTGCATGATATCATGAAAAATAAAAGTTTGATATTGAATATCACTATTAAGGGTTATTCATAATGAATAATACATGAAATAATTGGTTGTAAGCTCTCAAAATATTTATGGGTCTCATTTAAACTTTCCCTTGCATCATTATTATGCATAATGATGAATGTTCCTGATCAAAGATTGATCACTTCACTTTTAACTGTCTATATGTGGAGGCWGTTTCTATCAGTAATGATCTTGATCTAATCTCCCAAACAGAACTACTAAAAACAGAACAACCGAATCAAGAACGGACGAGTGGATAATCTAGACTTGTAGTCAGCTAGATCCTTGAAGGCTGTTTCYGTATTTGGAGCTTTAGGATAATGTTGTCCGCTAAGGATGCATTTGGTACACTAAACGGGACATGACAGAACAAAAACTTATTGGGTCCCACGTTTGGCGTGACATTAGGCTGGGATAGAAGGGAACTGATTGAGACAAAAATGCATTTTTTTTGTCCTACCAAAATAGGCGGAACAAGAATAGGAGACGAGTCAAGATTGGTAAATTACAAGAATACCCATGTTAAATTAAAACCCTAAAACCTTCCACAATTTTTTCACCTACCTATCTCACTCCTGTTTGTCCAATCCTGTTCTACCTCACTCTTGACGGTCCGGTCCTGTCCAATCCAGTTCCTTCTAGTTATGTCAGCATACCAAATTAGGACGGGCACAAGTAAAACCCCAAAGTTCATAGTTCATAATATCTCTTGACCCTGAGATTCTTATCAAACCAACCACCTTGCCCTGAACCGATATATATTGCCAATGCTTTTGATTCGATTCGATTAGATCGTTTAGCATTTTCATTTTGTGGGTCCTGTTTTATATGACACTAGAAATTGAAGACATGACTACGATCCTGTTTACTTCTACGAAATGATGATTTGGGCCAATGAAATGAGAATCAAAAACCAAAAAGGAACAGTATAAACGAATGAAACCTAACCTCCTACTTTACATGAAGAAATATGTGTTTATGCAGAAGATCAAGACAAGACAGACACCAGGATTTTGCTCCTAGTTAACCAAACCAACCCAATATATCCCATCTGAAGGTGTGGGATCTGGGGAGAGGTAAGATGTATGCAGACCTAACCTCTACCGTAAAAAATGTAATTTGGGCAAAAAGTTGATTAATGGCAACCCCAACCGGCCCCACATGGAACTCTCCTACAAGGACACCAATGGGAGGGGACATTTTTTTGGCTCACTCAGTGGGGGGATGGGATTGAATCCATGACATGTCTTATATTTGGGCAAAATCACCCCACCTCTTTACGAACTGAGCTACACGCTATAGATTAAAAAGGTGTAATTTAGTTTCAAAACTCAATCTTGGAACCATACTATCTTCCAAATCAAGTATTTCGTTCATTGGAATGCTCAAGTTTCAAGAAATCTTGAATAAATATCTTCCCGGAACTCTTATACTAACCTGGGTTAAGTTATTTGACGTTTCAGATGCATTCTCGAAAGGCCAACTGTATCCATGATCGACACAAAAGAGGTCGAGATCGATACCATATTCTTGCTTATGAATCTTGATGCAATCGATGATCTCGTTTAAAAAAAAAAGATCGTTAAAGTGACGATGTGTTCCRTTGCAGCTGGTTAGATGACAAAAAAGTTGGTTTTAGTTTGTATATTGATTTCAATGTATGTCCACATTTTTGTTTCTAATGAGTTCTTCTCTCCATATTCTAGTCGTCTCAGGCTTCTTTGTCATAAGAGAAATGATATATTTGTGTGTATGATTTTATATGTACACCAATTCTTTCTTTTTAATGAAAATCTGAAGTCTTTTCTTTGAGTCTTTTATGTTCGTTTATCTGAGGTGCTCGTTTACTGGTTTGGATGATATATGCTTTTGTGGGTTGTACCTGTCTTATAAACAAATAAAACAAATAAACTCATACACTTCTCAAAATACTTTAGGGTTGTTTGTTTGCTTCTTAACAGTGTTATTAAGAGGCAGCCTCTGAATCGCGTAGAGGTAAATGTTGTTTGCAAAAACAAATGAAGGCTCTTAATGGTGACGAAATCCTCTGAACGATTTTTCATCCAGGGCCAAGCCATATGATTCAAAGCTCTATTTTTTCCATGTTTACCTTGTCTAGGCCGGTCTCGCTCTGTCGCCTCCAAGAGCTTCCCAAACCTATCTGGCAGTATCTGAATCATTAAGAGGTGAATATTGCTGACAATAAAAAGGTCTGTCTCTCAATAGTTCTAAAACCCTCTGAATCATTTCTGCTGATTTTCTACAATCTGTTGAAATCATGTGTATTGATTTTGTTTGCTGAAAACTGTTGGTTTCTGGTCCATGTCATCATCAATTTTGCTAAAGGTTACACTTCAAAAGCTGAAACACATTTGATTATTACTTGGTTGTAACTTGATTACACTTGATTTATTCCACTTGGATCTATTGTCGAGGGACGAGAAGAAATTGAGGGTGGCGATCAAGATGATATGGACGAAAGGTCTTTTGGTACTTAGAACATACAGATGACTAAAATGGTAATTTGTTGTCATTCAAAATGATTACAAAACAACCTTATTTTATTTTGTATTACATCATACAGAGCTTCTTAAATATTCTGGATCAAACTATTCAACAACTGTTGCTAAATGAACCTACATCTATTATACATATTTAGGAGGGAGTTGATACTGAATGAAGAGGGTCCAGCCTAAACCAACTAAGTTGGGTAAAATGATAAAGTAAATTTTTACTTTTAAAAAAAATAACATTTATTTTGAGAAAAATTAAAATAATAATATAAACATTTGATATAGAACGAAACGAGTATTTAATAATAATTAGAAGGGCTATTCGTGCAATGCAACGAGATAAATCTTCATTTTAATGTTCAATTCTAATTCTTTGTCTCTATCGATAATGTTTTTATTTTTGAATGAAATATAAATTTGAAGATAAGATAAAAATTTGAAAAAAATAAATCGATATTAGTATCAAATTAACTATTTAATAGTTTTCAATTTTTTGTGTAACTTTTTTAATTCAATTTTTTATTATAAGTTAATTTGGATTTAATAACAAAGTAATTTATTTTTAAAGATTATTCTAATTATATTTTAGATTTTTTATATTTAAAATGAGATGTTTATCTTGTATTTGAATATGTTTATCTGCAGTTAGTTACACAAATTCATATATGGAGCTTTAATAAGTTGTAATTATCCACAATCTACTTGCAATATTGAGTTTGAAGTAATATGCATTAATAAACAATACTTTATGCATAAAAAATGGTTTTTAAGAGTTTTTGTCAAATATTTTATAATATAATATAGATAGATAATAATGTGAACATACAATTTTAAACATTAAAAAAAGGTGGGATTTTTTTCATTTGATGATAAATGTTAAAAAGAACCCAATAATTGATGCCTCTATCTCTATTTATATCCTCGTTTTTTCAGAAAACATTAAAAAATGTCTGACTGTTAAGATAAATTTTGTTTTCTCTATCTTAATTTTGTGAATTTTTTTTGTGGATTTCAAATGATTTGAAAACAGCTCTCTAAATTTATATTTTAAGAAGATCAGTTAAATAAGTTTGTTATTGGATAATTAATACTGCGAACACCCCCATTGAAAAGTACAGATAGTTGTCAAAAGTGTCCAATAAAATAGTTAATATGATACTTTATTTTAAATTTTAAACGTTTTAAAACGTTCTACAAACTTATTGTAACACTTCAAAATCAAATATTGTCTTCTTTGTCCATATTTAGACTCAAGTGTTCTAAAACATATATGATAGAGGAGGTATCTAGTCCCTTATAAGACAAATCTTTGCTCCCCCTCCCAACCGATATGAGACCTTACGTGGTTGCTTAAAAGAAACGCGATACTAAAATAAATTGAAACAAGTGTTAACACGAAACATTCATAGGCCTGAGCCATATATCGGGATAGAGATTTATCGTGTTTAACTACATCTATCAATATAAATCATATAATATGCATCAGGGGGTTTAATATTTTGAGAATCTATATATTGTGATAACCGTAAAAACTATTAGAATAAGGTATTGTTTCACTTATTTTCACATTATTATTTTTTATCTATGACTAGAATTTAATATATTAATTAACATATATTTGTTTTATAATGTTTTTTTTGTTCATATGTATTCAGTTAACAGTTTTAAACTTTTTGGTTGTATTTTTTGTTTCACAGACGTATAAAAAATGTTCACATTATGAAACAAACACATTGCAAAAAAAAAAAAATATTAAATCAATATATACACTAAACCCAAGCAGTAAATGAAAAATGAAAACATGTAAAATAACATATGATACACCAGTTATCAAGATTATTATAATTTTATGGGTTCTAAAACAAAAATCCGCATATGCATTATTCTTACTAGAAAGGTACTCGCACAATAAAGCGGAATACATCTTTATTTTAATGTTTCGTTTTATTTTTTGTCTCTGTTGATATAATAAGGTTTATGTGGTTTTGAGAAAGATAATGTTTTTACTTTTGGATAAAATTAAATTTGACGATATTATAAAATTTTCAAAAAATATATCGATATTAATATCAAATTAACTATTTAAAAGTTCTAGTTTTTTATACAATTTCTTTGATTCAATTTTTTTATTATAATTTAATTTAGGTCAGCTAAGTAATTTATTGTTGGCTTAACAATATAATTTTTATATAGATAATGATTCTGCTAGAACTCAATGATTATCCTAATTATATTTTAGATTTTTTATATTTAAAATAAAATGTTTATCATGTATTTAATTATATTTATCTGCAATTAGTTATACAAATTAAAAAAATAGAGCTTTAATAAATTATACTTACGCACAATTTACTTGTAGTATTAAACTTTAAGTAATACGTATTAATAAACAGTACTTCATGTGTAAAGAACAATTTTTAAGATTTTTTATGAAATGCTTTATAATATAATAGAAAAATAAATGCTAGATATTGACAAAAACATTAAAAAGGTGAAACATGTGAATATTTGACGATTGGGTCCGACAAACGCACGAGTTGTTGGGTCCATCATTTTTTTGGGGAGTGCTAATGGCACCCCTTTAATAGGGGTGTTGATTGCTTGGAACTTGTGCATTTCTAAAACATGAAATCGATTTAATAGTATATCTTATTTAATTATCATTATTTTTAATACATATATATGTTAATTAAGCTATATATTATATATATATACTTTACGTATATTTTACATATATAT
>NC_037532.1:1476978-1479434 GCF_001531365.2 Cynara cardunculus var. scolymus | reverse complement strand
TATTAATCAAAATATAATATAAATAAACAGAAAAAAACAAAACAAAAAATTTATATTAAATTAAAATTTCTTTAAAAATAAATTAAAATAACAATAAAACAAAACATAATAATAAAAAAACACAAAAAAACCATAAAAACAATAATGACTAAACTAGTTTTAGGGGTGCCGTAATTAATAGGGGTGCCATTAGCCTCCCCCCTTTTTTTTATTATCTTTTTTCGTTTTTGATTTTATTACATATTATAAAAATATATATAGAAATAGAGATTATAAAAAATAATAAATTGCATGAAAAAGTAACGTAGTTTAACTTAATTCTTATTTTGGATGACATATTTTTAAAACTTTTATTTTGGTGCTTAAGATGTAAAGTTTTAAATATTTAAGTACCCGAGTAACCGGTTGAGGTGGTATCCAACTCAGTATTATTTGCTGAAGTATTAACCGCATACCACATCACTCGCCATATCAACATGGTAATCGGTTAATGTTTCAACCCGTCACTCGGGTACTTAGATGTTAAAAACTTTATATCTTATTTATCAAAATGAAAGTTTTGAAAGTATGTTACTCAAAATAGGAATCAAGTTAAAGTACGTTACTTTTTCATGTAATTTTTCCTATAAAAAATTGCAAACTAATTAATTGAGATATTTATAAAAATGATGAGAGATCATTTATCATAATCCAGATATTTATGAAGGATGACCAAAGTTTATTCAACATGATTAACGATTTAGATCAGATTTCATAAATTGTTAAACATAATGAATGAACTTGGTCAATCTTCTATAAGTATATAGAGCACATTAAATAAACTTTCATTATTTTCATAAATATCTCATTTGATTGGTTTGTACAAATTAAATGGTGAAAGTTAGATTAAACGAAATAAACCAACTATTCTCATATTCACATGTGAAGTATGAGGGTAAGATGCACATAAAACTTACCTCTTTCTCAAGTGGAAAAACATTGTTTCCCGAAGACCAAACGAAACATCTGATGTTTGTTATGCTAAATTATACTTCATACGTCCAAAAATAAGTGTCTACATTACTATTTTATTTTGCTCTAAATTAAGTATTAACTTGCAAAAGTAATTGCTTATTTCTCATTCTACGCTTAGTTATGAGGTAGAAAAAATTTCTCTATCTATAATTAAGGATAAAACTGTCTTTTTTGTTAACTAAAAAGTGTAATTACACCTTGCAGCTACTAGTTTACACCTTTATTACTTTAAGGCTACATCCGACACCGCTGGCCTGCTCCCCCGGTCAAATAAAGGTCGGATTCAATGTAGCATAAAAATATTAACGGTATATAAAATTTAAATCAATTATAGAAATCTAAACTAGATGGACGAATTCACCAGGCTTGCCCATTAATTTTAACAATTCATTTTGGACACGTCAATTTTTTCAAGAACGGTTGTCCAAACCCCTTTTTTTTCAATAGGCGGGAGAGCTTGGTCTGACGGTCATACCATTTGTATACGACTCTTTTTTCTATGCTCATTAACAGTTCAGTTAATTCATTCTGTAAAGATATCGACTTTCGTACCTGTAAGGTCGTTCCTAGAAAGAATAAATCAAGTTAACTAGTTTACACTTTTAGTACGTCGATCACTTTATATTTTTTACTATAACTAAAATTTTATGATTAAGGGGCCGTTTACGTAAATGCTTACCCGGTAAGTGTTTAAGGTTAGGAATCAACAYTATAATTTATTTTATTGGGTAAGATTGTARTACATCAAAACGTATCRTATACAATAATTTACCTGRTCAGCGCTTGCCCGGGTAARAGTCGTYACTCTCACTTACCGGGTAAGACTCTTYATCCTTRTAATCGCTTTTACAGGGTAWGATTATTAGCCGTTGTCATGTTCATCCRGTGAGRAAAATTACCCGGTARATACTTACGGGGTACACATTTAGTAAATGGCCCCTAATACGCCTTYACAWAATAAATGTTCATAATRAAAAARACATAGTTTTARGAATGTGTAATTATTACATATTTTAATTAACTAAAGTACAATTTTACCCCTAATTATAGGGAAAAAAACCCTAATCTCATAATTTAGGATGGATTGAGAAATAAAGCTTTTACTTTTTAAAGTGCACATTTATTCTCAKACAAATTAAGGGGTCATTTACCAAACTCTTATCGAGTAAACGCTTATTTACAAGGGAAYTTACCCTCAATAWTTAACATTATCAAATAACATTTTCGTARCTAAAATAGATTGTTGGTAAAYATCTTAAACCACGCAGYGYKTAYCGRTCAGTCTCTGTTATGYCATTTACCGGGTAAGACTCTCAGTCTCTRTTACGTCTCTTACAKGGTAAGATTTTCGATTCTTGTCAAACTCAATTGGTAAGATGAATGATATTACCAGATAAATATTAATAAACAATTCCTTAAAATAATAATTCAATTAAAAAAAC
>NC_037532.1:1470173-1476878 GCF_001531365.2 Cynara cardunculus var. scolymus | reverse complement strand
GTTTAAATTAAAACATTAAAACCGTATCTTTTTTCAGTACTATTACAATAAAACAATAAAATTAAATGGTATTTAATATAATTAGTTTTTTTAAAAATTAAATAAATCAAATCATACAATATTTTCCTATTTTATTTATTTTGATATCGTTACACACACATATAGGTAAAGGATCGTGTGAGAACTCATGAAATTAAGATTGATCCAAGGATGAAGATCTCTTCTTACGCTTATCACCTTCTTTTGAGAACTTATGAAATTGTGATAACTTTGAGAACTTGTGCATCATGTGTTATTTTATATTATTATTCATCTAAGACTAGAATTTGGAATGTTGATTAACATATATTTGTTTCACATGTATTCGTTTCACAATATGAATCTTTTTAGCGTGTTGGTGAAACAAAAATTACCCCAAAAGTTTCACATTATGAACCGATTACATGTGAAATAAACACAGTGTGAAATGAATATATGTTAATCAATACATTAAATAGTATACTTAAATAAAAAATCGTATGAAATAACACATGATTCACAAGTTTTCAAGGTTATCACAATTTTATGGATTCTGAAATGATTATGCCCCTATATATGAAGAAAATATAATTTATTTAAAAATGTATTTATTTTACATTAATTAATTATTTTATTAATTTATATATTAATAAAATACTAGTTTTTTTTATTAACTTGGATATCCAACTCGTTATACGAGCCGAATAACCCCAGGGCAACCATCTGTTTTGCGGGTAGTCCAGAGTCACCACATTTGAACCTCCGTGGCCACAGGGGGATTTTTAATTCTCCTTGGATTTGAACCTGGGACCTCCAGACACTTGACCTTTGGAGTCTAAGCTCAAACCAATCAGACACCATTCTAGTTTTGTAACATTTGATATAGCAAAATGAAATATCTTATATTTGAATATTTTTATCTAAGTAATTAATCGTATAGAGTTGAAAAAAGTTTAAAAATATCTTCAACAAATTCTTTAATTTTTTTTAAATAGAAAATCAAAATTAAAAAAAAAATTGCCTTTCATTTTGAAGATTAGTTTAATTATATTACTAGAAGGGTACTCGCGCAATACATCGAGATAAATATCTATTTTAATGTTTAGTTTTTTTTTCTGTCTCTATCAATATAATACGATTTTATGTGGTTTTGAAAAAACGATAATGTTTTTATTTTTGAATGAAATATAAATTTGAAGATAACATAAAAATTTGAAAAAATAAATAAATCGATATTAGTATCAAATTAACTATCTGCTCATAGAACTTGTTTAGTCATATGCTACTTTTACAGTTAGTTTTATAAACACTGAGACATGCAAATAGTATAGTTGTACCAAACATATTATTATACCAGTTTTACCAAACAACCAATCATGCATTGTGCAGTCCAATTCAAGTGTTCGTTGCATTTGACAAGCACCAGCTAAAGAACACACGATAAAGGTCTAAACACAACAGTATTCATATGTCAAAATTTAAACACCACGTAATTTCTATTCTAAAAAAAACAGATTAAGTCAAATATAAAGCCATTTAAGCACCTTAAAATGTCAACATATTTTGGTTTGCGGTCTTTATTTATATTATAGGCTCATTCAGGCACATGTGTATACAAACATTTCTTACATATGTTTTGTAATGATCAAATTATATCTGACCTTGTTTTCACTTTTCCAGTCATTCCAACAGTGTTGTAGCTAACACGTTAAGTATCCCACCTGGGGAAATACGAAATTGTGCGAAAACGAAAAGAAGGTCCAGCCCCAAGTTGTTCAAGAATAGTGTCGTTGAGTTTCTTGACGGGTCCTTCGATTTATTTGTGACCTTTGAAAAGCCGTATAATACGTGTGGCTGACATCAATGATTACTCTAAAATCGAACTTTTATATAAGATCATATGTTTCTCGCCAGAAAATAAACATCAGATTCAATATCATTGCCATACATCAAGCTTTATTAAGATGATAAAAAAAAGTACATTAATCAAATACGATTTCATCCCCAGTTTCTTATGAACTCCCAGCTAGCATCATCTAATGAGCTGTTACTTCTATTAAAATAAAATCCATCGGGCCGAACCGACCAATAACAAAAAGGATTAGTAAATTCGGGTGCGGTGCATTTATTTAGAATATCAAGATCAAACAAATTCAATGCTTGATATCTCGAGCCCCACCAGAAGTAGCCATAGAAAAGAGTACTACCAAGAAAACTCTCACAAAATGACCATTCGTATTCTCCGTTAAACGGAATGGTATGGTTTCCAAGATCATCGTCTCCTGATTTGATATGAACAACAATGTCATCTGATATATCACTCATAACGTGAACATGCCATTTTTTTGGTAAGGAAGCACGCATCAGTTACTGAAACACATGAGTATGTTAAGATGACAAAGATAAACAAGTGATGTAGTTTAAAGGGTTTCTCCATATTTTTCGAGTTCTTTTGTGTAACCTGAGTCCTAACGGAGGCCTATATATAATTTATTGATATGATGGCTGTCCGCATGTACGATAGTGCTGACATGACATTTCTTATTATAACATTGTACTTTCAATATTACTTTATTATAACATCACTAATTTCTATTACAACATTGTACTTTTAGTTTTAATATTTTTTACCATTTAAACATTGTAAACTTAATCAAATATTTTTACTAAATGTTATAATAAATATTATTTGAGATTATAATATCGTTTTTTTTTTTTTTGACATATTATAGAAGGCAAAAAAAACACCCAAATCGATAACTTTTTTTAGCATTAACATATTTGCAATAATATATCAAACAGCAGATGAAATTTAATCTTTTTTTACCATTATGTAAGTTTTTTGTTAAATTAAATATTATATTAAAAAAACACTCTCTCTTAAAACTCTGCAAACAAATAAAAATAGCTGACACCTACAATCATTACCAATACAATTTAATATTAAATTTTTTAGTAAATATATTTGATTAAATTTACAGTGTTTAAATGATAAAAATATTAAAATTGAAAGTACAATGTTGTAATAGAAATTGGTGATGTTATAATAAAGTAATTTTAAAAGTACAATGTTATAATAAGAAATGTCATGTCAACATTATCGTAAATGTGAACAACCTACGTGGACGATGAGGTGGCAAAAAACCCTGGTATAATGGGTAAATTTAATCTAAAAGGTTACTCAATGTTATAACGAGTAAATTTTTTAAAGTACGATGTCCTAATAAAAAATATTTTGAAAGTATATTGATGTAATTAAAAAAAAGTATAATGCTATAATAAGAAAATTTGCAAAATAAGTTGTTATTTCACGTATTTTGCCCTTTTTTTATTTTATGAAATCATAGACATAATATATTTTATTTTTAATTAAAATAAACTTAATCAATCATCCTTTTTAAATCCTCTTTTATTTTTTTTAATATGGAAAATCACTGACATAATATATTTTATTTTTAATTACAATAAATTTCGTCAATTTTTTTTAAATATAATTACTTTTTTGGTATATTTGTTTCATTTTATAGATTAAAGTAGTTTTTGGTTTAAAAAATGTTAGGAACTTAATCCTTCAAAATATGAAAGTCTATTGGTTTTTTTTTCTCAATTTTTTTCATTATTTATCACATTAACCAGTTTTATAGGTTATAAGAATGTATTCAACAAGTTTTAGAAAGTCTAAGAAAGTTTTAGAATGTCCAGTGACTTATTTGTTCCAAAAAATTATCCAAGAACTTAATTATTCCAAACACTAAAGTTCATTGTGTTTTTTTAAACTTTTTCCACCGCATTAGTTAGCCAACTTCAACCTCTCAGGTTCAAATTCAAGAAGGAATAATAATCCTCTTTTGGCAACGGAGATTCAAATGTGGTGACTCTGGGCTACCCACAAAGCAGGTGGTCGTCTTGGAATTAGTTGGCTTGCATAGCAGGTTGGATATCCAGGTTAATAAAAAAAGCAGAATACTTTGGATTTTTCTGAAAATTCTATAAAATTTTATAAATAAAAAATGCCTTTATATAAAAACCTGGAAAAAAAAAAGTCATGCATTTACACCCAGGGGCGGATCCAGCCTTTAAGTACTGAGGGAAAGACCTTCGGTCAAAAACCAAAAACATTTGTTGACTAGCTTAAATTTCTATTTTCACTTTCGTCTTACATGGTTTCCCTCTGTCTCATATGACCATATTCTTTCCTTCGTCAAGTCCCATCCAACGTGCTCCACCCCATTAATTTCATGGATCCGTCACTGTTTACACCCTTGAATATAATATAGTATGAAAAGTATATATATATATATATTTGTAAATATAGTTATTTAGATATTTATGTGTGCATGCTAATAAATATAATATAATATACAATAAAATATAAATATTTGTAAATAAAGTTGTTTAAATATTTAGTTCATCTACGGGACTGTTTGTCAGTTGCTGAATGATCTGGTGCATAATGATTAATATGTTCTCATGATATAGTGCAAAATGAAATATAATTGTTTGGTAATTGTTTACAATGAAATTAGAACGCTTAATGGTTAAGGAGGCCTATTATACAAAATCATTCAGAAGGTTTTAGAACTATTAAGAGACAAAAAAATTTTGTCAAACAAGATTCACCTTTTAACGATTCGGATGCTACTTCTTGATGGAACTATAATAGTTATATCATACAAAACATCATTTAAATGACGATCTGGCTAATGTGTGTGTGTGTGTGTATATATATATTTTATATGATATAGAAAAAACATTCATCAGATATAATTTCAATCCCAACTTTTTATAAATTGCCAACTATCATCACCTAACGCGATATTACTTGGACTTACATAAAATCCATTGGGTCGTACTGACCAATAACAATCAGAACTATTAAATGTGGTTGTCGCGCATATAACCATAAGATCCGTATCAAACAAAGTCAATCTTTGATATCTCGAACCCCACCAGAAGTAGCCATAGAAAAGAGTCCTACCATCAACCCTCAAACAAAACGACCACTGGTACTCTCCATTAAACGAAATGGTATGGCTTCCAAGATCATCGTCTCCTGATTTGATATGAGTAACAATGTCATCTGATATATCACTTATAACGTGAACATGCCATCTGGGGCTAAGGAAGCACGCATGAGTTATCCAAGTACATGAGTATGTTAGAATGACAAAGATGAACAAGTGATTCATTATGAATGGTTTTATTGATTTTTGAAATTTGTGTATAATTTGAGTCTTTATGGGCATGTATATATATATATATATATATACAAAGAGAGAGAGAGAGAGAGAGGAGGGATATTTTGTGAGATATGTTAAATTCAATCTCAACCACAGATCATATTAAATCTAATAGACGAATGATCGTGTGAAAATAAGAGTTGATGTGAGAAACGTAAAAAGGGATCTGAATTCAAGACTCTTGATCACTTTTAATTTCATTCTCACATGAATTGCAATTGATACGGGATTTGATCTAATGCATTTCATTACTGTTGATTTTCAATTATGATTGATATAAGGATGGAGATCTCTTCTTACCCTTTTCACCATAAGTTTCATTCTCATCGAAACCCAACAATATATATATATATATATATATAGAGAGAGAGAGAGAGAGAGAGAGAGAGCGAGGTTCAGAGGAAAAATCTAAATAAATGAAAAACTAGAAAACATTTTATCAACCGTTAGATTAGATGATCTAAAGGATGTGAATAAATAGAAGGTTACAACAATATTTATTTAATTAAAAAAAACCTCACCCATACTATTTTTCATTCTAAAAATAAACAAAATTCAAACGAAATCAATTACATAAAAGAACAATCATAATTTTCTCATTAATTTGATATTAATATTGATATATTTTTTCATTAATTCGATATTAATATTGATATACTTTTTCATCTTTTTTCGTAGTTTCCAATTTTCCATTTATTTAATGTTCTCTCTTAAACTTGACCTCAATTTATTTTTTTACATCATCTTTACTGTATTATAGAACATTTTACATTTGGGTTGGATTCACGTACGACCGACCTGTTTTCGTGAGATCATTTTTTTACACTTGAAACTTTACAGCAAAACGCTGTGCAGGTAAAAAAAAAGCCGAATTTGCACAGCAAAAATGTTGTGAAGATTATTTTCACAGCTTTTGATGTAAAGTTTCAAGTGTAAAAAAATGATCTTATGAGTTTCATGAAAACATATTGGTCTCATGTGATCACAAAGCTTTTACATCTTTCAGAAACTTCACATTTAACGTTTATAAAACTAACTAATAATTAACCAATAAATATTTTTTTTATTAACATGGACATCCAACCCGCTATGCAAGCCGACTAATCTCAGAGCGACCACCTGCTTTGCAGATAGTTCGGAGTCACCGCATTTGAACCTTCATGACCACAAGGGAATTTTTATTTCTCATTGAATTTGAACATGGGATCTCCTGGTACTAATAAATATACTTAATACATTATAATATCGTAATTCGAGATAAATCCCGTCAACTGGTTTGTTGTAAATTAGATTATATGACAATGTGAAATTATATTTCCTTTATCGAACTTAAATAATTTGAAAAAAAAGATTTTATATAATTCTTTAAATTTAATACATCTGAATAATAATAACCGAATATGAAATTATATATTTAATAAATATTTAATTTTAAGAATTATTATTG
>NC_037532.1:1458263-1464592 GCF_001531365.2 Cynara cardunculus var. scolymus | reverse complement strand
AATCACATAAAGCCATATTATAACATCGACTGAGATAAATAATAAAATAAAATATTAAAACACGATGTATCTCGCTGTATTGCGCGAGTACGCTTCTAGTATATATATATATATATATATATATATATATAAAATACCTGTCGTTTCAGTACAAATATGTGTTTTCTCCGAAAGATTACGTTTAACGGTTCAATATTATTTTAGTATGAGTTTTAACTCTAAATGTACATATGTTGGTACTTGTAATCGATTATGTACCTTTTTTATTTGAGTCATCTTGATTGTTACAACTACTTGTTCTTTTAACGTTTTTTACTTTGTTTTTTGTTGGTTTTATTCACCCGATTTCAATATGTTTCGTTCTTAATTGAGACTATATGACCTCACACAAACTGTGACAAGTTAACTTCGGGTAAGTTGAGCTACTAACCACCTATGGGGGTACCATAGGCACGTCATTGTGACACCAATGGCGTGGCACTAACTGTGGCAGCATGATCAGTCTAGGACGTCCCTCTTTTGTGTTCTTGTGAGAGCTATTTGGGTGTGATGGGTATTAAATTTAGGAGACGTATGGGTCTACCCTAGCACATGTGATTTGTTTGTAGGGTGGATGTCAGTGTAGTGCCCAATGCCACATTTCACATTTAGTATGTGTGGATCTGCAGTCCAAAATACAGGCTTGTGTGGCCATAATGTCCAAAGTAAAACAAAGAAGTTTTTGAACCAGGTTTGTAACTGCAGGGACAAAATCTGTAAACTAGTCTCAACACCTCGGCAAGGAGCGAAAGTGCCACTTGGGACTTATATCAATTTTACATATTTGGTCCCTGCATTTATGGATTTGATTCAGAAACTTCTTTTTACACTTTGAACCCTCCGTAAATTGCAGATCTGCCACTTGCGGACCTACTGACATTTTAGTGATTAAGAATAGAAATGACTAAGAGATGAAACCGCAAGTCAAAATTGACTATTTTAATTAATTTCTCTATGATCAATGTTGAAATATCTAAAATAGACAATTTGTTGGAGTGAAATGTTATTTTTTTTTTCCCAGAGATTTTGACTATTTATTCTCTATTTTAAAGATATTATGGGGATGTTTGGGATTGCTTATTTGAAACAACTTATGTTTTTCTACAAAAATCTTTATCAACTTATTATAAGTTAGAATGATTTAACTTCTTCAAAAATTATTTATTACCGGTTTGACATCAGTATAAACCATTTATCCAAACATTCAAAAGTGCTTATTACCGGTGTCACACTAGAATAAATCAATAAGTTATTTTTATAAGCAATCTCAAACACCGCATATATATAACGTATTGAAGATGATTTAGGGGTTGTTTGGCAGTTGCTGAATAGTTTTGTGCAGAATGGTTAGGTGATCAGAATGGTTAAGAGGATCAGAATGGTTAAGTGGTCAGAATGGTTAAGTGCTGAATGAAATATGGTTGTTTGGTAAATGTTCTCTGAATGACATCAAATTACCATTTTAACCCTCTGTTTGATTTAGTACTGAATGAAATATAGCCGTTTGGCAAATATCTGAATAAAACAATTATTTTATCTACTATTACTAAATGATTCAATGATATTGAACAATTTAAACTAAATTATAAATAGGTAACAAAAATCAAATATGGGTATACATCATTAGTAATCCCCACAGCCTCGATTTCAATTTCAATTTCAATTTCAATTTCAATTTCATCACCCCTTTACCAAATAGAAGCAAATTGGAAGCAAAGTCTGGTTTGGCGGTGGGGGAGTGAGGATGAGATGTTTGGTCGTCGTCGGAGTTGAAGGGATTACCAATCGTCGGTCCTTTCCCGCTAGGTTCTCCTACCCTCTCTCCTTCCCTCCGTCGCCAGCCTTAGCCGCCACTCAGGCCTTCCGCCTCTGCCTTCCCGATAGGCGCTGCTTTCCTTCCGCTCCGATCGACGTTCTCTTCCGGCAAGCGTTGCTTTCCTTCAACAGGTGCCGACGCCGTTCATCAGGTATGAAACTAACATTCATTCCTCCTGTTAATACTCCATGTTCTGGTTTTGTCGAGTTAGAACTTCAATCACAACTGGCGGATTATCAATGATTTTACAGCCTGATACAAAGTTTGGGTATCAAACTTTTATCTGAGTTAATCCGAGGACAATTTATCATGTCACGGATTAAAGTTGAAGGGATTAGGAAGGGAGAGAGAAAACCAAGAAGAGGGCATGGCTTTTGGGTTATGGGAAATGGATTGAGGAGGAAGATGTTATTAATGGTGGAAGTGTGAGGTTGGGGTTAGGGGTGACGACCAAGAGGTTGCTGGATGATGATGTTGCAGCTGGTGCTTTCGACAAAGAGGTTGCTGGAGGAGGAACGATGATGGAGATGGGGGAAGAGTAATCCTGAAAAAATAAGGCTCTGAACCATTAGGCAACCCCTTAGATGCAAAATCGTTAAGAGGTAATTGTCACCATTAAGAGGTTCATTTTTTTTTTTTTTTGCCAAATAGCCCCTTTATAACCACGTATATCAAATATTATGTGTCATTTTCACTGTAAACATGTGATTTTAAAAATAAAATATGGGTAGGTGATGGTGGGCCCCACGGATATAAGTGGCAGCCTTGTAGGAGCACTTCCATTGGATACAGGATTGACAAATTCTGATTGGTCGATTGATCGACAAACATTTTCCTTTTCCAAATATTCCATTTTTTTATTTTATATATAAATAAAATACACATAAACCAACTAAAGAATATTTTATTTTATTTTATATTTTATTAATTAATTACTTTTATTAGATATTTTTATTATTCTATTATAAATTGGTCAAGTGGGCATGTCATGTGCTTACCCCATTTAATTAAATACTTAATTATTTAAAACCATTCTAATTTTATATTTATAAATTATAATAATTTTTATAGATGTCAACCGCTTTTTCGATGGGCTTACTGTAATCGATACTATATTATAAAGCATTTGATAAAAACTCTTTAAAATCATTTTTTTTCTATATGAAGTATTGTTTATTGATACATATTACTTAAAATTCAAGATTACAAGTAAATTATGGGTAAGTACAACTTATTAAGCTCCATATGTAACTAATTATAAATAAATATAATCAAATACATAATAAAACTCTCATTTTAAATATAAAATCTAAAATATAATTAGGATAATTATTGAGTTCTAACAAAATACTTTGTTATTATCTTTTGTAAAAGTTATATTATTAAACTAGAAATAAATTACTTCGTCATTAAATCTAAGTTAAATTATAAAAAAAAATTAAATTAAAGAAATTACACAAAAAAATGATAACTTTTATATATTTTTTTAATTTTTATGATATTTTTAAATTTATATTTTATTAAGAAAAACATTATTGGTTGCTTAAAACCACATAAATTCGTATTATAACATCGACAGAGACCAAAAAATTAAAATAAAACATCGAAATCGAGATTAAATTGGGAGGGATGAAAATTTATTCTCATTTTCATTATCTGTCATTTTCATTTCTTTGCCTCAACTAAACCTCCCCTAAATTAGGTCAAACATCTTCGTTAACTATTTAAAGTCGGTTTACGCTAACATGATCGATTTTTATAAGGGGCAAATGAGTCAGGTCAGGTTAAGTGGTTAATTTTTTTAAATAATACTGTTAAAAATATATCAGTTTTTATATATTTTTTAGTTTAAGTAAAATTAAAATAAAATATAACCCGTATCATTAATTTATAATAAAGTTAATAAAAAGAAATAGGCATTTTCTAAACGTATGACAGTAACAAACAAAGGTTTGCACATATTTTATCTTTAAAATTTATCGACGTACTGAGTTTTATCATAATACTTAAATGCCTATTCGGTAAGCACTTATCGGTAAGACTCGTCACTCTAACTTACTTTAGCGGGTAAGAGTGTAATTCATTAAAACAGTATCGTATGCAACAATTTACCGGTAAACACTTAGAGGGTAACAGTCGTCGTCTTTACTTATCGGATAAGAGTCGCTAATTGGTCTTATCAGATAAGATTCTYGATCATAACCAACATTTATCTGATAAATATTTATTGGATAAATGTYTATAAACATGCATTAATTTTTTTTTAAAGAAACCCCTTTTAAGATAAACCAATCACAATTAATGAAACGATTATAATTTATGTCACGAGATGTTAAATAAATGTTGTTACATGTGATGTCACATGGCAAATAATTCGAATAATTTAATCATATAAATAAAATATTTAAATTTAAACTTATTCGTGCTATTTTCTATTTTATTTTATGAGTTTTTTACGCTCATCTTGAACAAGTCATATTACCTTATTGGTTGACTAAGAATCTTATCATGGTTAAAGCTTACCGGGTAAATTATTGCATACTAATCGTTTTGATGGACTAAAATCTTACCCGGTAATAAGTGATAGTGTTGAATTTTGTCKGTAARCATGTGRTAAACARCCCATTGGTTCCTCTAACTTAAAAACATGATAAATTTTTTTAATAAACCATTAATTGAGGCTTATAAAGAGCTAACAGTTTTCACATTTTATCCATGTRGGACAAGTTGTTACAACTACACATGACTATTTGGTATTGACTTATTCAGTAAGTTTCTAGGARAGTYTTATRCAKAAATCCAAGTTTTTTCTGAACATTTCCCCTCCCAATTAATAAYACATTTCTTCTATCTATGAAAAAACTCATTCAAGCAAAAAACTTTTCGAATCTATATAGATAGAAATCCATACAAAAGCTTTGTCCATGACTTAATGTAAAACCAGCCAAACAACCTTAAACAAAGAATTTTTTTGGTTATTGTTTATAACTCAATAAAATTAAACCCATAATATCTATACTATATTATAAAACATTTGACAAAAMCTCTTAAAAATCATTTTTTATACATGAAGTACTGTTTATTGATGCACATTACTTAAAATTCAATATTACAAGAAARAAATAATGCTTAAGTACAACTTAYTGAAGCTCTACATTGACTAACTGCAGATAAACATAATCAAATACAGGATAAAYATTTCATTTTAAATATAAAAAATCTAAARTATAATTAGGATAATCATTGTGTTCTAACATAAAAAAWTWWWWTWWTWAAWYMAAAMWWAAWTWMYTTSKTWWTWAAMCYKRAWTWRGKTWWWRKWAAAAAWWTKRAWTWAARRAAWTWMMMWAMMAAAMMAAWAMYTTTWAAMWRKTWAWTTKRWWMYWAWWWYSRATTTTTTTTAAAGTTTTATGATATTTTCAAATTCATATTTTATTYAAAAATAAAAACATTATTGYTTTYTCAAAACCATATAAAACTGTATTATAACATCGACATGAACAGAATAAAAYRAAACATTAACATCAAGATGTATCTTACTGTATTGCAYAAGTAMCATTCGAGAAWAATAAAAACGWTAGAAGCTTCAAWACGACAAGTAAGAAACAAAAAGCACACATGATTAGAGGAACTTCTAGATTCTTCTACAATCTCTTACGATACGTTTTATCACAAATTAATCTTAATTATAATAATAAATAAATAAATAATAAAAGAAAATCACTTGGAAATTCTTTTCGTTTGATAAAAATATTTTGCTTTACTACAATAAAAGAAGCATAAAAAGATCTGCAAAAGTTATATATAATATTTTTAAAGTTTTAATTTTAATKTTTTATTTAAAAATATTATAATAAATTTGTTGCAGACGTTTTAGATCTAACTAGAAGGATACTCGCGTAATGCAGCGAAATACATCTTGATTTTAATGTTTTRTCTTATATTTTGGATCTATCGATGTTATAATGTGATTTCCTATGGTTTTGAGAGAAAAAAAATGTTGTTATTTTTGAATAAAATATAAATTTGAAGATATTATAAAAACTTGAAAAAATAATCGATATTAGTATCAAAATAACTATTTAAATGTTCTCGTTTTTGTGTAATTTCTTTAATTCAATTTTTTTATTATAACTTAATTAAAATTTAATAACGATTTGGTTTAGTAGAATATTTTTTTAAGATAATAATTACGTATTTTGTTAAAACTCAATGATTATCTTAATTATATTTTAAATTTTTTTATATTTAAAATAATGTTTATCATGTATTTGATTATGTTTATCTTCAGTTTGTTACACGAATTCAAAAATGGAGCTTTAATAAGATGTATTCATGCATATTCTACTTGTAATCTTTAATTTTAAGTAATATGCACCAATAAACAATTTATACATAAAAAATTATTTTTAAGAGTTTTTGTCAAATATTTTATAATATAATATAAAATTATTTTGGTTTAAGAATTATTATA
>NC_037532.1:1424725-1457645 GCF_001531365.2 Cynara cardunculus var. scolymus | reverse complement strand
TTTTCATAGATAATAATGTGTTAAATAATTTGCATAATTTATTTATTTATTAAATWTATTTATTAATTAAGATATGTGAGGTAAACACTTTTTTATTCACTAGAAGGATGTTCGTGCAATACATCGAGACAAATCTTGATTTCAGTGTTTCGTTTTATTTCTTTTTTATGTCGATATAATACGGTTTTATGTGGTTTTAAGAAAGCGATAATGTTTTTATTTTTTAAAAAAATATAAATTCGAAAATATCATAAAATTTTGGAAAAAAAATATCGATATCAATATCAAATTAAAATTTTAAAAGTTCTTGTGTTTTGGTGTAATTCCTTTAATCAATATATTTTTTTTCTAATTTTTTACTATCTTGTTTGTATTAATTAGTTAATATATTATATTATTAGAGATTCAATTCAATTATATTTTAAAATATTATAATTGATTATTTTTCAAGATATCCTTTTGATCATTTACATTCTTATCAATTAGTTTTACTAAACATTATTTATTTATGATTAACTTATCACCTACCAGTTAACTTATCAGTTAGTTTTTCAAACATATAATAACTTTGCATCCATACTAGATGTGTTTGCACAAGAATCTATAAAGATGACACGTGTCTACACATCAATTTATGAAATTGACACACTACGTTTCGTAAAAAAATTCATACGAGTTAAACTCTATCTATACTATATTATAAAACATTTGACAAAAATTCTTAGAAACAATTTTTTATACATGAAGTACTATTTATTGATGCATATTACTTAAAATTCAAGATTACAAGTAATTTTTGCGTAAGTACAACTTATTAAAGCTGTATTTTTAAATTCGTGTAACTAACTACAAATATAGATAATCAAATATAGGATAAACATCCATTTTAAATATAGAAAATTTAAAATATAATTAAGATAATCATTAAGTTCAAACAAAATGTTAAATTATTATCTTTATAAAAAATTATATTATTAAACCAAAAACAAACTTTGTTATTAACTCTAAATTAAATTATAATAAAAAATTGAATTAAAGAAGTTACAAAAAAAAAACGGAAACTATTAAATAGTTAATTTGATACTAACATCGATTTTTTTTCAAATTTATATTTCATTCAAAAATAAAAACATTACCGCTTTCTTAAAACCACATAAAATTATATTATATCGATAGAGACAAAGAATAATAACTAAACATTTAAATCGAAATTTATCTTGATGTATTGTGCAAGTACCCTTCTAGTTATTTCTTTTAATGAAATGTAAATAAACTCTTCCATGTGGTTTATTTTAAAAAACTAATGGAAATTGGTCAAATAAACTCTTCCATGTGGTTTATTTTAAAAAAACTAATGGAAATTGGTCATATGGTAGCATTTTTTTTAATAATCGGTGTCCATGTGGTTGTAGTTTTTTAATGTTTTTGAATCAGTTAATTAATATTTGCATTTCTCCTTTTATATATATATATATATATATATATATATATATATATATATATCTTTTAAGATATATAATATTTATATACGATAAATACTGAAAATACATTTATCATCTTTATTCAAACTTAAACTTCTGATCTCCAAAAAAGCTAAGCCCTAGATACCAGTAGACCAATGACCCTTTTACCCTCAGGTACCAGTAGGCCAATGACCCTTTTACCCCTGGATACCAGTAGGCCAATGACGCTTTGACAATTAAGATACCCCTAAATTTTGAGTGAAAATTTAGGGGGTAAACAATGGAGAGAAATACAAGAAAACACATGTTAATGCACAAGCTTGGATATGTTTACAACACAACACAACACTCATGAGGACTTACATTTGCAACACAACTCTAAATCTCTCTTTTTCTCCTCACCATTTTGTGCATCTAATTCTTTTCTAACTTCTTGGATCATCTCTTTACGGCTCTTGACTGTTTACACGGCTTCGAAGTTCAAGCATYTCTTGATGGTTGGGATCAAACGAGAGGGCGGCTCTACAGTCCCGCATGGCACCTGAAACATCCCCGATATGTTCATGGAACGCTGCGCGTAAATGCAATAGGTGCAAGTCCGCTTTGAATGCGATTGCTCTTGATAGCTCTCCAATSGCTTCTTTCTCCTTGTGATTGTCCATCAAGACTATATATAATTTAGACCAAATCCCGGGTTAGATTTGAGCCCCGCAATAATATACAGCAAAATCTTAAGCAGTTTTAAGGTCTGTTTGTTAACAGCTTAAAGAGAGTCGCAGCTTATTCAATTAACTATACATCACTGTTTGATAGTGGCTTAATGATATAGAATGTGTCTTATTCAGTAATCTTTTAGATGGAGCTTTATGCAAAAAGCCAAGCTTTTTCCCAAAACCCAGCCCCACCCATATAAATAACACGCTCCTTCCATCTATGAAAAAACCGACCCAAACAAAAACCTTCTCTATCTATATAGACAAATTAATCCACACAGACAACTTTATCCATACAGGACTTAATGAAAAGCCAACTGGACGGCTTTGTTTGGTAAATAAGATAAGCAGGTCGTTGGCTAACAAGATAGTTGTTAAKCCATAAACTAATCATGTTTGGTGAAAACTAGTTGATACGGTTATTATGAATGTASKMATATAGATATTGCACTAYAACAAAATCAGTTTTATAAGACGTCAAACATATCCAAATCACCTAACGGACTCCCTTATAAGAGAACTAAGGCTTATATATACGACCAAACAATTGTGCGTCCTATATAAACGTGTTACAATACAAGTTTGTAAGGACATGTTAGGAATAAAGATTCCTATTAGTCTTTTTATACGACATTATTTGAAAAATGCGTCTATAGGACATTTCTAAAAAGGTAYTATATAAAAAGCTAATACGACACTYTATTTCAAAAAAATGTCCTAAAAACTTGTTAAGACGCCCAAAAASGTCATATCAACTTATTGTAACACTTTTACATAGAAAGCATAGTCGTTTGGTCCAATAAACTTAAATYCTATAAAGCAGTCTATTAGAACATTTCCACATATATGGCGTCCTATTAAGCCGATTTTGATGTAGTGTTGTGTGTTATTTTCTATAATACTGTGTAACCAGAAATACTGAATGTAACTGAAGCAAACTAACCTGCTGCTCGATATCTGTAAGGGTAAACACGAAGAGGATCTAAGCGAGTGACCATCTCGAGATCGATCTTTGTTTGTTCACGTTCACAATATTCCGATCTCTTCTCGTAAGCGGACGCATTGTTCCGTGCCTTCTCAATCAGTTTCGTCATTTCTTCATAGGCAGCAGGCTTGTCGTTTTTCAGATAATGGACACGAGCAAGTCCTTGGTGGGCCCGGGTGTGTCGGATTTTAAGGGCATTAATGTAGCAATCGGCTGCAAGGTCTAGTTTTCCCGAATCGACATAAACGCTTCCAAGATTGTTCAGGGCCTGCCATGGTTTAAACGTCGGTTAACAATGCAAATTGCTAGTGTTTTGACTACTTGTCAAATGTCTCAAATATGTATGAATAGGTTTCAATGAAAAAGGTATTSTAACTATTACACTTTTTAATTAACTAAATGACGATTGTACAATTAATAATAGAGGGGAGTAATGAATTTCTCCATCTCCCAACTAAGGGTAGAATTGGAAAGAATGTATTTGACCTTGAAAGCGGACACTTATTTTGGGACAAACTGAAATAGAAATTTGGACACTTGTTTTGGGACGGAGGGAATCTTGAGATCCCAAATCARTACCCTTTTAACTTTAGGCTAGGGTTGGGTTCCARTGAGAACARTGTTTTTGGCGACATCTACATTTGATCACTGTCATCTACCTTCATCCACTTGCATTCACCACACCTTCATTTACCTCCGCATACCATAACTGAAACTTTAGCAAATTCATGCATGTAAAAGTGACTGAAGGTATATGAAAGTAGGTGAAGGTGAAGGTATTGGCCGAACAGTATCTGGGTTACCCGTAAATCCTAGCCTCCCTCAAGGGTTCAAACCTTAGTGTGAGTATTTGTCGTGTGTGTGTGTATATATATAGAGAGAAGGTTTACTTTTATAAACCACGTTATTTGTATAAATTATACAAATCTTATTTAACCAATCATAATTTTGTTTATTTTTTTGTAATTNNGGGAAAACCCCAAAAAAAAATGAAAAACTGAGGAACACCAAGGTAACCATTCATCTGGACGGTATGCACATGTGCATACAAGTAATTGAAGTTGTTTCTTGGTTTTTATGCACATATGCATACCGGACAAATTGCTTCCAAATTACTTGTATGCACATATGCATACCATCAAGATGAACGACTATCAGGGCATTCCTCAGTTTTTCATTTTTTTGTGGTTTTCCCCTTAAGATGACCCTATATATATATATATATATATATCATCCAAAGAATCACAAGTGTTCTCACCAAACTCATTTGTTCTCACATGATTCCAACTCAGGCATGCAAATAATCAACTATAACTTGAAGACTTCCCATAAGTGGAAACGTTGTCGTTGTGATTGTGAACCGACCATAAAAGATTTTGTAATAAAACATGGATTTTAACGATAAAGATAGTTCAAACCTGGCCTTTACGAAGCCTATCAGACGGGCATTTGAGGGCATCTTGAAGAAGTGCTACAACAGTCGAAGAACAAGTTGGATCTTGGCTAGAATCGGCCAAAGCGTAAGCTTTCAGAAAGAAGGCCTCAAAGGATCTATTCAGACTAATAGACTCTTCGGCTTTTGTTAACCCTTCATCACAATGGCCCGTATCATATAATATCCAACCCTCATAAACTAAGCGTTCGTGTTCACTTGATGCATGTTGACGAGCCAATTGTAAACTTCGCATTGCTGCTTCCGGACAATTTAACCTGAAATAAGCATTTGATTAGCCATGATCTCATTGCAAGTTCAAGATTCATTCTTTATTCATGATGAATGTCATGCATGATATTCACGACGAATATGCATGATATTCATAATAATTCAGGGTTATTTAATATAATAGATGAAATAGATGGTTCCAAGATCATTCTTATATGTTAGAATGTCTAATGAAGATATACACATGTAGAGAGAGGGGGGGGGAGGGGGTCAGGGAAAAATCCCCCAAAAAACGAAAAACTGAAGAACACCCAGGTAATAATTCATCTTGACAATATGCACACATACAAGTAATTGAAGTTGTTTCTTGGTTTTTATGCACATGTGCATACCAGACAAATTACTTGTATGCTCATGTGTATACCAGACAAATTACTTGTATGCTCATGTGCATACCATCCATATGAATGGTTACCAAGGTGTTCCTCAGTTTTTTAGTTTTTCATTTTTTTTACGGTTTTCCCCTGAACCCGACCCTATAGGGGAAGGTTCAAATGAGAATGGCAAATGTTTTTAGAACCTAGGAACCAACTATTCATTCTTTATTCATGAAGAATGTCATCATAAATGTTGATGCTGAAAATTATTCATGATGAAAAAACATCATATTCATGATAAAAATGCATGATATTCATAATGAATAATATTCAATATTCATGATTGTCCAGGGAATTCATCATGAATAACCCACGAACTAGTTGGTTCTCGGTTCCCAAAATATCTATGGTTATCATCTGAACTTTCCCCTACAAACATATGTATAGAAGTTACATTGTTTCGCTGCATATCTGCTACAAAGCAATATGAAGTGCAATTACTACCACAAAAACACAAAAAAGAAATCGAATAATACCTTAAAAGCAGCAAAGACTGTCTGAAATACAGAACCCCTTTAGCTGCTTCAGATTCAAGCATCTGATATATCACCGAAAGCGATCCAATATCATCAACAGCCGACCACCGATCATATAACTGCAACCAACAGTCCGCAGTCGTCCAACTCGGAACGTGCTCACGAACAAGAGTCTGAAATTGTGAAGCCGGCACTCGCCCTTCAAACATCCGATAATCAGGACAGATGGTCAGAATCGCCTGCACATCACAAATGGCCGATTGATAGTCTTCAAGTACCAAAAAGAAACAAAACCTCAGTTCCAAACACTCCACCGCCAGTTTGAAACCAAGAATCTTGTTGATTTCCGCCATTGAATCTTGAACTTCTTGTTTCTTCATCAAAGATGCGGCACGATACATATAGGGATACGTAAGCGTTGGATCCAACTCGGTAGCTTTCTCGAGATCTTCCCATCTTTTTTCGTTATTTTCACAGTATAAAGATCTTTCTTGATGCATCCACCCGAGTGGAGCGTAATTCGAAATTACAGAGCTAAGTTTCTCGAAAGATTCGAGCTTTTGACCCTTTATTTGACCAATTCTAGCCAAACCCACGACCGAATAAACATGGCCTTCACTTAACGCAGCTTCGAAGAATCTTTCAGATTCTTCATATTCTTTCTTGAAAAACTTCACACATCCGAGCATATGAAACGCCACCATTTTCTGTCTACTGTTTTCGCTAGAATCCACCAATTGTTCCAAAAAGAAGGCGGCTTTATCAGAAGCCGGATCAAGATCCATAGCAACTTGACTCAATAAACAATATAGCGAAAACGAGCCTGCACCCACCATAATCGATCTATGCAAACTGTTGGCACTCGTTAAAAGTTCGACAACCCTCTCGTCGTTTAAAGATTCCGGAAGTTCTTGAAGAAAAACCTGCAAACAAGATCCAGCAAGAATCGAGCAATTCTCTTCAAGAGCGTATTCCATAAGTTCGACCGCATCTTGTCTCGTGGAAACAAGAGTTGCAAGTTTCCGATCACAAGAATCTTTGAGCTTTTCACAGCAAAATTTACTGGAAAACACCATGATTTCTAGTAAAAGATCGGTTGGGACTTCCGGTAACGTGCCAGTTAAGCTAAATTCGCTGATAATCCGCATACCCGTTGACGAAATATCGTTTTTGGACAAATCTACGTCTTCAGAAATCGATTCTAGAAAACACCCGTTAAGCATGGAACGAAAAGGGGGTGAAAGTGCCGCCATTTTCTGCCGATCGCATGTTATCTTTTCATCCCCTATTCGAAAAGAAACAGTTCCCGATAAATAGTTGCGATTCATCATCACGCCATCAGGTAAACTAGCATCCGCTACAGATGGGAGCTCAGAACCGATATCTATCAACCCAAACTCTTTTGCATATTTACCACAAGAAGAAAGCAAATCCGATATTAGCTCTTCACCACGTTTTTCATACTTCAACCACGCCCCGAAAACAAGTCGTTCGTGAACGGAGCTTGCTTTGAGCCAAGCCGATCTAAGGCTTCTCCTCATCAATTTAACATCACCGAGGCCTTTAAAGACCTGAAACTGCAACAAATAGAGGTTTGGCCGCTCATTCGGAGGGCACGTTTCGAGTTCTTTGTGAATTTGCGCTAAAACTTCTACATAATCAACAGGTTTAAAGAATGGAAGAATCGGTGGATCGGGAACTTTGATTAAAGATTCTCTACAAACACCATAAAAGTATACACAATCAAAACAACGAAAATCTGGGTTATTCAGCTAAATGACCTCTTGACAAAGTGTTTCTAAAGGGTGTTGCTATATGCCACCCCTAATTATATCAGTATCAGATCAAACCATACATTGAAAATGTAAAAAATAAGTCTTGATGCTGATGCATTTAGCAATATATATAGAGAGAGAACCCCCCAAAAAAATGAAAAACTGAGGAACACCCTGATAACCGTCCATTTGCACCACAGACACATATGCATACGAGTAATTGATTTTGTCTTTTGATTTCTATGCACGTGTGCATAGCGGACAAATTACTTGTATGCACATGTGCATACCAAACAAACAATTGATTAGAAGGTGTTCCTCAGTTTTTCATTTTCTTTTTTTGGGTTCCCCCGAACCTGACCCTACATGTAGAGGGTGCATTTAGCCCACAACTTGACCTTGTAACGGATTTTTAAGCATTCTTCTGTAAAGCAAATACATTCTCAAACCCGTCAAGAAATCCGTCAGAAGGTCATGGATTAAAAAAAAAACAGTGTTTATATGACTAAAAATAGCAAATCAATGAAGCTTACAGGGAAGAAGGAGAGTGAGGTGAGACTTTTGAAAGCTTTCCTCTTTCAACTTGCAGCCATGATTGAGGATTCAAAGCATTGAGATGTGTTTCTTTACAGGATTCAGATGGAAAGAATGTCCTCATAGGGCATAACAGATGAAAAAGATCCCAGATCTCCACAATACCCCCCAATTAGGGTTCTTATAGAACCAATTCCTCAACCTCAACCAACTAAACACACATTCAAAACCCTAAAAAAATCCCCAATTTCAAAATGGGTTCTCCTAATTCCACAATGATCTAATAAAGGGTTACAAAAACTACACCAAAAAACTATCTTTTTGCTTCAATCTATACCCTAAGATCAACACATATCCACAAGCTACAATCTATTCAGTTAAAAAGAACCACAAATCACCAAGAACCCTAAAACGATTTCACAAGATCTCTGCAAAAAACACAACCAAACCCACATTAAACTCAACCAAATCTACTAAAATCAACAAAAACACCAAGAACAAAAAGAAAGAAAGAGAGAGAGAGAGACCCACTAACCTTGTTTGGATCCACAGCGATTTTTACACCAAATAAATTAAAGAAAAACCAAACCCACTAATCAAGAGGTTTGAATGAACAAAACCCACAAGATTTTTGTGAAGGAATCTGAAGAAAAATTCAATGTTTAGCTTTTATTTTCTTTCGTCTGTTTGGTAAAAGGGAAAGTTTTCCCTTTTTCTTTCTTTTCTATTGGATTTCCACTTCCTTTTTTCCCGTTGGAAAACATAAAGATTGCAGCAGCTCATGGTATGTTGTTCATTGTTGGGTTGGGGAATATATAAAAGGGAACAAGAATTGATTGGTGCCAGCAAAGAGTACAATCTTTGATGCAGAATGTACAAGTCAAAGATAGCAGAGATTTGGGTTGTTAATGCCCAAGATTGATTTTCTTTTGTTTTAAAGATTTGATGAAGAAAACTACTGTGAAAGTGAAAATGATAGTAGTGATTGGTGGGGTTGGATGTAATGCTTCTAAGGGATAGGTAAAGTGGAATTTAACTCATTCAAAATAAAGTTAATGTTTGATTTTAATACATGATTTATAGAAAATGGGTAAATTGTATGAAAAAGTAATCGTATTTTAATCTATTTTTTGTAATGTACTTTCAAAACTTCTATTTTAATACCTATGATGTAAAATTTTAAACGTTTAAGTACTCAGGTAACCGGTTAAAGACTAAGTTTAGATTAAAAGAAAGAGAAAAGTCTAGAAAAACTCAATGGACTTAAGCGTTTGGAATGATTAAGTCCTTGGACAATTTTTTGGAACAAATAAATACTTGGACATTCTAAAACCTGTTAAATATAGTCATTGGACATTACAAAACCTGTTAAATAACTCCTTGGACTTTCTAAAATGTGTTAAATACATTTTGTTAGTGGAAAAGTCCGAAAAAACCAATAGACTTTCATATTTTGAACGATCAAGTCTTTAAACATTTTTTAACGAAAAAAGTACTTACATTTATAAAAATAAAAAAAACAAATATATCATTCTCATTACTCTTCACAAAACATACAAAAGCTGTATCCAAAACATAATAATCTGCATACAAATTCTGAGCATAATTTTACCAACCAAAATATATACAAAAAGTTGAGCCAAAATATGTAACAAAAGTTGCACTAAGAAAATAATAACAATTGCGTCAAATATACCAAAAGTTGCGCTAAAATACACCAAAGTAATGCCTAATCTATGTTAAGGTCATGGTATGAAGTATGAACTATTATTCATTTGCATCATTAATTTCTGGTGGAGATATAGTCATTTGACTTTCTTGTAACCCTTCTTGATGTATAACAACATCACCACTTTTATAATATTCTTCATCACCAACAGTAGTATCACCTTCATCACGTTTTTCATCGTTAACAACAGCCTCTCTTGAAATTGAATACGGTAGGATGCCTTCGGGCCATGCTGGTTGTGGCACACCTAAGGATGTCTTTAATGATGAAGATAAAATCTAAGCAATAGTCATAAAAAATGTTATTTGAATCTGAAAAACAAATAATGGATTACCCCAATCATTGCTTCTCCCATAACTGGATTATAAGAGACCCCTACATATGATGGTATCCTCCCACCTCTATTGCCTTTTCTGAATCATTTTTCAGGTATTCTAGTTGGTAGCCATTTGCAACAGTATAGTTAGTCAAACACTGCTTTAATTGACTAGGATTCTCATACCTCTCACCAAGTCTGGGATTCATCAGCTTCCAAGGAATCCAGATTACACAAAATCAAATGGAAAAATATTAATGGCTGATCATTAGTATCAACTAATTTATCTAAACTTTTGAAGAACGTTTTAATGTTCTGACTAATTGGTATATGATAACTATAATGCTCATCTTTTATGACTAATTGGTATATGATAGCTATGTGGGTTATGCCAATAATCTAGCTGGCTTCTTCAGTTGAATGTATATTCCTCTTAGTTTCCCTCTGACGGGAAAGTCATATTTTTTAGTTTCTTCTTTTTAAAATATGTTAAATAAATCCATGTCACTGACCACGTCAACAAATAATACTGAGTTAGGGGTTGTTTGGCAGTTGCTGAATAGTTTGGTGCAAAATGATTAAGTGGTCAGAATGATTCAGAGACTCTTATAATATAGTGCAAAATGAAATATAATTGTTTGGTAATTATTCAAAATGAAATTAGAGTGCTGAATGGTTAAGGGATACATAAGATACAAAACCATTCAGAGGGTTTTAGAACCATTAAAAGACATACTTTTTTTTTGCCAAACAATAATCATCTCTTAACGATTCAGAGGTTGCCTCTTGATGGAACCATTAAGAGGTAAACAAACAACCCCTAAGGGAATCATTAGATACCACATCACTCGTCAAATCAACATGATAATTGGTTAATGTTTCAACCGGTTATCCGGATACTTAAATGTTTAAAATTTACATATTAGGTATTAAAATATAAGTTTTGAAAGTACGTTATCCAAAATAGAAATTAAGTCAAAGTACGATCACTTTTTCATTCAATTTGCCTATAAAAAAACAAAATTAAAGTTATGTCAAGTGCAGTTAAGGAGTTTTTGGTTGGTTTTTTGTTAAGTTGTGTTTGATAATGTTGTTTGGTGGATAAATCTGTCTGTATGGATTGCAAGGTTTTTGTTTTGGAATGTTCTTTTATAGATAAAAGAGGTGTGTTTTTTAAATGGGAGGGGTCATGTTTGAAAAAAAAAATCGGCTTTCTGCATAAAACTCTCCCTAAAAGTTTACTGAATAATTCACTTTCTATCATCAAGTCACCATGAAATAGTTATGTATAGTTAACCCAATAAGTTGTGAGTCTCATTAAGCTTATTAAGCTGCAAACAAACTGACTCTAAATTCGTTAGTAAAGGAGTGGAACGATTTTGTCCAAATACAAGACATGTTATGGGTTTGATTTCAAGCTCCTACCAGCCTCAACCGCTGTATGAGTCATATCATTGTGATGCTTGCTATGTAAAAATAAATGACACTCGATAAGCATTTTGGTAACCAGTCGCTAAGTTTTGTCATCTTTTAAGAAATAGGGAATGGTTTATGTAGTTTTATTTTATCGATATTTGTTTTAAAAAAAACAGTTTTCTGTTATTAATTTGTTCTGTTTTTAGTAGTAATTTATCGTTAGTTTCATTAACGTTTTCTAAATTGATTTACAAAAGATGGAAACTACAAGTGTCACTAGTCGTAGCCCTAGAGCATCTCCAATGGTAGGTTCTTTTAATATCTGATTTTACTTGATAAGTACTCAGCACTTCCCTCACCAAGTGAGCATGACAATGACCATTAATCTTATCAAATAACAAACATAGCAAGGATCAAAAATCTTATCCAGTAAAAGACATAGCAATGATTAAAAAAAAAAACATAACCGAATAACCCAAAAACTTCAGATAATTTGGTTTTCGGTTCAAACAGTTTGGTTAACTGAATAAAATAGCCTTCTTTGGTTTTTTTAATCAAATTGAATATATTTTTTTTATTAACCTGGATATCCAACCCGCTAAGCTAGCCGACTAATTCTAAGGCGACCACCCGCGAGTCATCATATTTGAACTCTATGCCCACAAGGGACTTTTATTCCTCATTAGATTCGAACTTGAGAACTCCAGACACTCTTATGATTCAAACTGAATAATTATAAACTAAAAAAACCGATTCTTATTTGATTTAGTTATCAAAGTGTTTAAAAGAATTGAAATTATTGTGTGAAGGGTTATAAAAGGAAGAGTAATAGAAATAATACAAGTGGCCCATTCAAGGGGAATGGCTTCATAACCAACATCATTAAAGTTTCATCATCAAATTGTATGATTGAGGTGAGTCAAATTACAAAAATGCCACTACAGAGATTTGTTTGTTTTATTTGGCTCACCGACCATTATTTATATATATATATATATATATATATATATATATATATATATAATCAAATTAGAACAGTTTTTTTTAACTGTGAGATCCAATTTGAATCATAAATTTAAGATTAAATTGAAAAATTAATAATTTTGGTGATTTTAAAATATTAATTATGTGCATTTTAGGGGTTTATAAATATCATCTCTCATATTTTCTCTTTCCGGTAAACCTTATTTCGATGAACCTTATGTGAGTACAAGATACACACGGTGATGTTTATAATTGATATTCACTGTGATACCCAGATATACATACAAAATGCACAATATGATGCATTTCATAAAACAAACAAAATGCATTGTGATACACGTGAAACATTCTAAACGTTATCACTATGATACACTTTGATTCATAAACGTTTTTAAAATACGATGTATATTAGGTAATTGATATACTGGGTAACTAATTTTAATTAAATATTTTCTTATAAAAAATTTAATTAAATATTTTGATTAGTTGTCAAAAATATAAATATTATATTACCTTTTTAGCTTATTTAAGAAATATTCTTAAATATCTAAAATGAGTGGTTCACATTGGATCTCACTGTTACCATAAACTAATCAATTCTCACTTGAATGGGATGTAAAAAATCATTGATATATTATTCTTTTGATCAGATAAGTCTTGACAAGATAATTTTATATTTAAGGGCATGTTTATTGGCAGTTTAATTATTGTTTATCCAGCCAGCTATATGACTGTTTGGTTGTGACTTATTCAGTAAGCTTTTAAWGCATAACTTTATTCAAAAAGTCGAGTTTCTTTTCCAAACATGTAYCTTTCAATTAAAAAACGCRTTACTTCCATTTATGAAAAGAACTMTTCGAAACAAAAATCTTMCAWTMYATACAGAGAGATTAATCCACACGTACAACTTTATTYATATAAGACTTAATGAAAAACCAATTAAAAATCCCCAAGATAGAAGTAACAAAAAAAACCTCTGGATTTTAAATGAGCTAATTAAGAAATGTATGAAGGGGACTGATTCAAATTGTGTGATCAGATTTATTTATATCAAATCCTATCAAAATTACATAAAATAATTGAACTGAAACTTATATTTCAAATATCTGTCTTATTAGTCATGAAAAAGATATCAATAAAAAGGATATATTTGATGTTAACTCGACTCTCTATCATTTTTTCCTTCAATGACAMACCACCTCGTTGCCAGTATGCCAACTTTGCACCATTTATCTGTTAAATTATACTGCAATGTATACTTAATTTGATTCCGCTTTTCCTGATATTTGTGATAATATGAAGTTTACATCTTACTAACTTCAACACAGTTAAAAAATGACCGTCGTGTTATATTTATCATTATTGTACTCTCTTGACAAGATCTTTCCAATCCACCAAATCAAGGGTGGGCCTATAAAGGACCCAATGTGTTCTAGTGCACCCTCTCAACCAATTTTATATTTATATTTATATTTATATTTATTATTATCGGATTTCTCTTGACGAAATCTTTCCAATCCACCAAATCGAGGGCGGGCCTATAAACTTCCCGGCGTTGTCTCGACTCTCGTGCACCCAAACGACCGATGTTTGTAAGTAAATGTTTTTTAGAGGTATGAAAGATGTACACGCTAAACTTTGAAAGTGGTCCCAAATATTAAAAAAAGAATCTTTCGAAATCAACCAAATAATTTCAAAAAATAACATGAGAGGATGAAATTCAATTAACAACATAACAGACCTTTGATCCACCTTAAATGTGTACCCTCTCATCAAAAGCCTGTCGACACACCAAATTAATTAACTATTGCACACCCCAGAAAACCAAGTTTCACCTTTCTAGATTACGATATCGGGTCTTAGAAAAATAGTTTTAACAATTAAAAAAAGAAAAAGAACTTGTCGGTTACACACATTCTCTAATATATATGGTTTATATATTACACACACACACACACACACACATATATATATATATATATATATATATATATATATAGGGAAGGGTTCAAACAAGAACTCCTGTGATTTACGAAAACGCGAGAACAACTCAATAACCACATATTGTGATAAAAAAATAAAATTAAAAGATTTTTAAAATTAAAATTAAAATTTAAAAAGATTCAAAAAAATTTAAAATTAAAAGGATAATAATGGAAATGATATATTATCTAGAAAACGGTTAGAATCTTTTAAACTTATCATTAAACACAATTAAAATCTTTTAAACTTATCATTATCATCTACAAAACGGTTACGATTACAAGTCTAACTTCAAATCGTAAGAACTACGGACGGCGACGGTGTTGATCGACGGTGACCAACCAAGAACACRCAACCGTAATCAACCAAGAACCCTAATCGAGAAGCCATTGCATGCAACAAGCAATCCTAATCATGTGATAATCATGTGATATGAGTGTGATAATCATGTGATAGGGGTATGATAATCACCGTTATACATCACTTGGATTATCGTTTTGGTTGATAAGTTAAATTATTGGTATAATCATGTGATAATCATCGTTATACATCACTTGGGTTATCGTTTTGGTTGATAAGTTAAAATTTTGGTGTAATCATGTGATATGAGTGTGATAATCATGTGATATGGGTGTGATAATCACCGTTATACATCACTTGGGTTATCGTTTNCCGTTATACATCACTTGGGTTATCGTTTTAGTTGATAAGTTAAATTTTTGGTGTGATAATCATGTGATATGGGTGTGATAATCATGTGATTATCACACAATTATCACACTATCGCTTATATCCACACGATTTGGTGTGACATGGATGTGATAATCATGTGATTATCACACAATTATCACACTATCGCTTATATCCACACGATTTTGGTGTGATATGGGTGTGATAATCATGTAATTATCATACAATTATCACATTATCGCTTATATCAACATGATTTGGTGTGATTTGGGTGTGATAATCATGTGATTATCACACAATTATCACAAGGATTCCGTTCGGCTAGGGTTAACTTAAAAAACCGACTACCGATTTGGTGTGATATGGGTGTGATTTGGAGACGCATGAATGAAGGAGAAGTAGACGTGATTAATGAAGGAGAAGAAGACGTGGAAACGTGAAGATAAACATGGTTAATTAAAATAAAATAAAAATTATAAAAATTACTTAATTACATTACTGCCCTTATTAAATTATTTATATATAATAAAAGTTAATTTATTAATTAAAAAAATTTGTGGTTATTGAGTTGTTCTCGCATTTTCGTAAATCACAGGGGTTCTCGTTTGAACCTCCACCTATATATACATATATATATATATATATATATATATATATATATTCATGCACACGTCTTATTTTTGTAGGGTTTGAACTCTTTAAGTTATTGGAGGTTGAGCTCTATCGACGATCTAGATATCAATGAATCAATAACCATTTTATAACATATAAATAGTCTTTTTGTTAAATTACTATTTCACACATCCGTTCACTGCAAATCGATCATTTATCAGTCAATTTAATTGAAATTAACATATATATATATATATATATATGTGTGTGTGTGTGTGTGTGTGGAGGTTCAAACGAGAACTTATGTGATTTACGAGAATGCGAGAACAACCCAATAACCTCAAACTTTTTTAATTAATAAATTAACTTATATTAAATATAAATAAATTAATAAGGACAATAATGTAATTAAATAATTTTTACAATTTTTATTTTATTTTAATTAATTATAATTATCCTTTTTTTTCCTGGATTGATCACGTTCGTTTCCGCTCTCTTCTCTTCCCTTGTGATAATTGTGTGATTATGCAACCATAACCTATCGAAACCATGATTAATCGAGTGTAACCATAACCTACCGAAACAATGAGTAATCGTTGTGATAAATGTGTGATTGTCTAACCCTAACCGACCGAAACCATGATCAAATTGAATGCGCAAGTGATGTTATAGTAATGATATCACATGATTATCACACTCATATTACACCAAGTCGTCTAGTGGATTTCGTTCCAAATCGTTGTGATAAATGTGTGATTGTCTAATCATAATCTATCAAAACCATGAGTAATTGTTGTGATAAATGTGTGATTGTCTAACCCTAACCGATCGAAACCATGATGAAATCGAGTGCACTTTATGATAGTGATATCACATGATTATCACACTAAATCGGTAATCGATTTTCTAAGTTAACCCTAGCCGAGCGGAATCCTTGTGATAATTGTGTGATAATCACATGATTATCACACCCAAATCGTGTTGATATAAGCGATAATGTGATAATTGTGTGATAATCACATGATTATCACACCAAATCGTGTTGAAATAAGTGATAACCATAATAGCCACTTATGTTATCCAGATTATTCGGTTTGGTGTAATCGTGTTTTTAAAAATTTATCACTTTGAATTCCAATATTACCCTTTTGCCTCTCAATTTTTTTTTGAATTGTTTTAATTTCATTTTTAATTTAAAAAATCTTTTAATTTTTATTGTTATCACAATATGAGGTTTATAGGTTTTTCTCGCGTTTTCGCAAATCACATGGGTTCTCGTTTGAACCTTTCCCTATATATATATATATATATATATATATATATGTAGGGGCCCATTCAAGAGAGAACTGATTAGTTTGTGGTAACTGTGAGAACCAATCTTAACCACAAATCAACGGATAAATAAGGAAATTAGTAATTATGGTATTTTAAGTTAAAATTATAATTAGAGGGCATTTTAGGTATTTTTAAAAAATTCATCTCTCCTCTCTCCGACCTCCTCTCTCCGACCTCCAATCTCCGGCCAACATTATTCCGTTATGTACAAATTAATCACAAAGATACACAATGTGATACCCATTGTGATATACTGTGATACCATTGTGATACCAACTTAAACCATAAAAACATGTGATACACCTTGATAAAACAAGCAAAAATAATGAAACCGAACATTGTGATACACTGTGATACACTATGTTACACTGTGGAAACATGCTTGTCTTGAGTCGCCCATCTCCCAAACCCATCGTTTCTCCTCGGCAACCATCTCCTCCTCCTGCTACACAACCACCAGATCAGCCTCCGGTAGAATCGGACTCTATTTCCCTCCGCCCACTTGGTCGAACTGGGTTGGCCCCACCGTTGTCTCATCTGACGTTTCCTCTGATACAGAGTAAGGATTCGTCGGTGTTGCCAAAGACGAATAGGTTTGTGTCGCCGCATCTTAGACCGGGTTTCCACGGGAGGGAGGCGAAGCCGATCTGCCCCTGTGATGAATGGTCCTCTATCTTCTAGTGTTGATGGAATCGGATCCAACATGACAAGTTATGAAAGCAATACCTTGTTCAATCTCCAGCGGGAGTGAGAGGGCGGCGTTATCGTCGGCCGGCTTGATGAAGAAGATCGTCGGTCGGCTTGATGAAGAAGAAGAAGCAGCAATAGGAAAAGAGGGTTAGTCGATGAAAGAAGGAAGAACAAGAGGGTTAGGGTTTTATGATTTATAAACATTACCAATTTACCCTTTATGTTATTTTAGGATATAACATTAATTATTTAAATGATTGGCTCACATTGGTTCTTACAGTTACCACAAACTAATCAGTTCTCATTTGATTAGGCCCCTATATATATATATATATATATATATGATAATATATATGTGTTATTTCATATAATGGTCTATAAAATGATAATAATCTTAAAAACCAGTGTATCATGTGTTATTTCATATAATCTTTTTTTTTTGTAACTATGACTTAGATTTAATATATTGATTAACATACATTTATTTTATAAATTGTTTGTCTCACATATATTTGTTCCATAGTGTGAACATTTTTTATGTGTTTGTGAAACAAAAAATACAACTAAAAAGTTTCACATTGTGAACTGAATACATATGAAACAAAGACATTGCGAAATAAGTATATTGTTAATTAATATATTGAATTCTAGCCTTAGATGAAAAGTAATTTATGTAGAACAATAATCTACGATAATAGTTCTCACAATTAGGATTAAGTCCTTATAGACGTAGACTCATATAATACAGTAAAATGTAAAATTTTATTGTAACTTGAGAATAAAAAAATCAGTACAATTCATCATTAATCGGTTGATTATCAGTAAGATATGATGTTTATTTATTTTCTTTGAATGCACTTATTAGTTAATTGTTAGTTTGTTTTATCAAATTTAAATGTAGAATTTTAAGAAATTGTATGTATATATGTATTAATAAATTACTAGAATGGTACTCGCATAATGCAGCGAAATAATCTTGATTTCAATGTTTCGTTTTATACTGTCTCCACCGATGTTATAATACGATTTTATGTGGTACTGAAAAAACGACTATGTTTTTATTTTTTGAATAAAATATAAATTTGAACGTATAATAACTTTTCTTTAAAAATATACCGATTTTAGTATCAAATTAATTTAAAAGTTTTTGTTTTTTTGTGTAATTTCTTTAATTCAATTTTTTATTATAAATTAATTTAAATTTAACAATGAAATCATTTATTTTTGGTTTAATAATATAGTTTTTTTATAAACATAATAATTATCATAAATATATTTTAGATTTTTATATTTAAAATAAGATACATATCTAGTATTTGGTTATATTTATTTGTGGTTAGTTACACGAATTCAAACATGAAACTTTAATAAGTTGTACATATACACAATTTACTTGTAATCTTGAATTTTAAGTAATATGCATCAATAAACAGTAGTTAATGCATAAAAAATAGTTTTTAAATTTTTTTGTCAAATACTTTGTAATACAATATAAATAATTTAATTATTTAAAAAAATAATTCAAATTTAATCTAAGTTTTGAATGTTGGTGTCGAGTTTCATGTTCATGTTTCAAATTCAAACTCTGCCTCCCACAAAGACTCCGCTTGTTAAGGCATGACCCAAGGACCAACCAGTCCACGTGGCATCTCAATTTCAACCAATTCATATATTTAAATTACTTAATAGCGGTTTACTCTGATCGCTTGCTAAACGTTTACTGGTAAGATTCAATATTATCACTTTACCTTATTAGATAAGATTTTAGGGGCCGTTTACTAAACGCTTGCTTGACAAGTGCTTACTGGATAAATTTCTTCATCGAATGAACATGACAAGGGTCAAAAATCTTACCGTGTAAGAGCGATGAGAAAGATGTAGAGTCTTATCCGGTAAATTGTTGCATTCAATACGTTTTGATGTACTAAAATCTTACGTATCAAAGTAAATTATAGTGTTGACTCATATAAGTAAGCACTTATCGGGTAAACCAAACAACCTCAAAGTCAAATTCATTTGATAGATTCCAATTCCTACCAACCAAAGGCGTGGTCAAATTCTATTTCATTTCTTCAAAGTCAAATTCATTGATAGATTCCAATTTCATCAAAATCCATTATGTAAACCAAACAACCTTAAGAGAATTTTCTAGAACTTAATATTAAGAAGAGATAAATTATTTTTTAACTCTTTATTATTTTATATAAAGTTTAACAACTTAATAAATTTAATACTACTCACAACTTAACCATCCAGTAATGACTTAAAAATATAGAAAAGAAACCTATTCAGTAAGTTTCTAGCAGAAGCTTTATACAGAAAGCCAAGTTTTCTTCAAACTTACTCCTCCCAATTAAAAAACACTTTCCATCCATTAAAAAACCCTCCCAAACAAAAAGTTCTCCAATCTATGCAAACGGATTTAATCCACACCTTCCATACATGACTTAATGGAAAACCAGTGAAAAAGGAAGTTAAATTGGAGCCAATAGAGGGTATAAAACATGAAATGCTGTAAAGAATAAAGATATTTACCTTTTGCTTCACAACTCTGAAATGCCTTAAAACAACCACCACCAACCAACATTTTTACAAAACCATTGCCATACACAAACCCTAACATTTTCAAAACCATCAAACTCCACTCTCTACTTAACTGCCTACCATTTCTTAACTCCAATATATTTACCTTTTAATCCACTTTCTGCCATCCTTTCGTCATCTTTAAAGGTCTCGGCTTCACTCAATCCTTACCTATACAAATGTCGTCATAGATATTCATGATGAATATTATATCGATAATGAAAATGCATTGATATTCATGATGAATGTAATATTGGTAATGAAAATGCATTGATATTCATGATGAATAATAGTGGGAGCTACTTGTTCGCTTTATCTACACCTGGACTAACGATTTTAGAATGCACCTAATGGAGCAGGTATTCGGGCATCCACCCTTATAAGACAACCTTTGTTCCCCGCCCCAATCGATATGGGATCTTACAATTTATATGGAATGATTGAAAAAATCTATTTGAAGATGCATATGTGAACCTATATGAATAATATGTAACGTCAGTTCACATATGCATCTTCAAATAGATTTTCTCAATGATCAACGTATGAAGCTTTCCTTCTTACCTTCTCATGATATTTACCCTTCTTATTTGAATTGGCCCCATGAATAATACTCATTCATCATGAATAATTCATGAAATAATTGGTTCTTATGTTCTCAAAATAAGTACGGTTCTCATTACCCCAACAATGGCGTTTATAATTGGTAACCTAGGGAGTTCACCTATATTTATCTTTGTTTTGGCTTGCACCCTTCTATAAACTAGTTTGGCATAGAACTTAAGTGGTTGCAGTTCAACAATATGGTAATTATAAGATCAGATATCTTTTATCAAAGGAAGCTTACGAGGTCTTGCCCAGCAATAAGTTTCAAATGGAAGTTCAATGACATTCTTTTTCTTCTATATAAGGGGCGCCGTAGGGGTAAAGAGGATTAATCATAGAAGTCGTACCAACGAAAGGATGTTTATCATGGATTAAGAACAGACGTCCCGGTGTCAAATTTTCAGAATTCTTCCATAGGAGGGTGATTAATGGTTGGTATTATGGGAAGAGAGGAAGATCTACAGACATTCTGCACTAGTTTAGAAAAGAAATACCCCTTCCGTCCCAAAATAAGTGTCCATGTTTCTATTTTCTCCTAAACAAGTGTCCACTTTCCAATTCTACCCTTAATTATGAGATGAAGAAATTCATTACTCCCTCTATTATTAAGGGTATAATTGTCATTTACTCAACTAAAAGTGTAATAATTACACATTTCTAGAATTGTGTGCCTTTTTTTCATTGTGGACATTTATTCTGGGACGGAGTATGATAATAGACCTGGGAGATACGTGAGGGGTTCTCAAGAACGTTGCCAGTAATATATCCAACTGATTGGCAACATGTGCAATATTGACACAGAAAGAAGTGGCATGGCGTATGCTATTATAAAGATAGGATCATATTTACAATTGAAGCAGGGAAGGTTGGATATTAAGTTTCGAGATGTGAAGAAAGAAATACATTGCGTTCTCGAATTTGGGAAGAAAGAAAGGGGCCGAAAAGGAAAATAAAGGAAATAAAGAAAGTTTTTTTTGGTGCTCCTGGAATGGGAAGAGAACGGAAAGAATGAGAAGCAAACAATTTTTCATGTTCTTGAATCGGAGAGAAAGGAAAGGAAAGATGACATTTTTACAAATATACCCTTTATATTTGTTGTGATGGTGTTAAATTGATAGGTAGGTTTGTAATTTTACTGTCCAAGGGTTATTATTTCTTCCATTCCCCTTCTTCCCACATTTGGGAGAAAACATATCATTTATTTTCCCTCCTAAATTATTTTGAGGACATGGGTTTTTTTTGTTTTCCCCTCCTCCTTTCCTTCTTAAAAAGGGTTTCGAGAACAACAATGATCCAATCATATAACCAGAGCCTTAGGTTAGACTAAGGGGCCGTTTACCAAACTCTTACCGGGTAAGCGCTAAGCGTAGATCACTTACCTTGCCTGGTGAGCATACAAAGAACCGAGAATCTTACCTGCTAAGAGGCATAGTAAGGACCAAGAATTATACCCAGTAAGTGAGGGAGAAGATTCATACCCAACTAACGTTTACACTTACAGGGTAAGAGATGCCTACCAATAATCCATTTTGATGACCAAAAATGTTACCCGATGAGGTTAGTTAGGGTGCTGACTCTTACCGGTGAGCGCTTACCCAGGTAAGCATTTGGTAAATGGCCCCTAAGAATTGATTACTCGTAACTACCTTTTCAAAACTTATCTTGTATGCATTTCTCTCTTTCGCACACTTTTCGTAAGCCGCGGGTTTTCACGGAAACAACGCTCTACTCTTGAGGTAGAGGTCAGGTTTACGTGCATTTTACCTCTCCCAAACCCCACCTCATGGTGGGATATACCAGGCTTATTTGATTTGGTTTATGTAAATTTTCTCAGTGGAATTTATAATGCAATAAAGGGATGCACAAAAAGATAGCGATGTTACCTTTTGTCAGCAAGGATGGCAGAGAGACTTGTACTCTTCAATACATCACTCAAATTTAGCTAAACCGGTTAGGGGTGTTAGGTGGTCTAACTGGAGGTGGAGAGCAAGTGGCACTCCTACTCGACTGCTCATGTAGGTTATGGTTCCCGATCTGATGGTTTAAGTACACATCAATGGTGGTAGCACATGCTGGAGCTCCTGCTTTTCTCTTGCTCTTAAACCTTCACCTAACAGGAACGTTAGAAGCAGGAAAAGAAAGCAAACAAAATGATGACTAAATCTAATTTCGCATGTAAAGTTGAAGATACCTATCTTTCCGCTTCTCCAGATATCTCTGAACTGACGCTTTTCTGCTTGCCGAACCTTCAACTTTGAAATATAAGTGGAGAACAAGAGAAATTTATTAAAGGGAGAACACAATCCTAATCAAATCATGCAAAAATCTTAGAGTTTTCACAATATACCCATCATATTTTTGGCTCCACAATGTTGTCTTTAAAAAAAGTATCTGTCAAGTTTTCTATTTAGCCACAATATCATTGACCATCATAACAAGAATTCCTAATTGCTTCTCTTTAACGAAGATTTGTTGCCGGGAAGATGATAGAATCATACCAAATAGCCCGATGGTACCCAATAACCCAACCTTCGTGGAGGTCAAGGGTTCAAGCCTCACCAAAGGTGAGGAGTGTGTGTAAGTTTTGCCAAATATAAATATTATATACTTAAAAAGAATCATATTCACATAGGAAGATAAGAGATGGACTACATTTTCCCATTTACTTCTATAGGCAAAGCACGACACAGGAGATTGCTGATTGAGAAGGATATGATCATATGAACACTTGCGATTAGCAATAAATAACTTACCAAAGGGTCCTTGACCCAAAGGTGCCCGGATTACCAGTAAATCCCAACCTCCTTGGAGGTCAAGGGTTCGAACCTCACCAAAGGTGAGATCTGTGTGTGAGTATTTGCCCATACACACACACACACACTTTAAAAAAAGAATTTGGCAAACGTAGTCAACAGAGTAAAGAACAAATCCCACATTTTGGTAGAAGAGCCAATTGAGTTAGCCTCTCAGTTAACATATCAAGAAACCAACCAACAAGGTTAGGATCAAACTATGAAAAGGAAAAACACATAAATGCTACAGATTTGCAAATCCGATTTCCCCCCAAATTGCAATATGTTACGATTCTGATGCACAAAGGGCAAAGAAAGAAATCTGATAAAAGATTTGCATATTTACCGGAGTTCTCTTCACGCAACATGTTGCTTTCTTCTTTGTGCAGTCGATAGTTGTCTGCCAATCTCACTGTAGAGTATATATATTACATCAGTACAGAGTATTCCACACTGATCAATCTCTGTACAATCCATTTAGAATGCCCCAAAACAATTCACCAAAACTCAGAGTGACTACTCAGTCAAATAAGCTATATGCCAAAGTGAAATTATGGGATAATGGTCTTGGGTACCATAAGAGAATTAGAACGTCTTAAGAGAATTAGAACATCTCAAATAAGTCGTATAAGGGTTCAAATTTCAATTACACCTACTTATTCCATTTCAAACACCTTTTCTGGCCAAAAAGCACCGGCTGGCCAGTAAACCCCCCTGCAAAAAAACCTATTTTTCCCCAGATAAATGTAGATTAACCATTTTCCCTCAATGACCATGATACCCAATTTGATGTGAGTACAAGGAATAATGCACGAGGTACAACCCACCCATAAACACTTCTATTCAATTACTTAAAACAGCATTTCATTATTAATCAGTTTCTAATTAAGAAATAAATTATGTTAAAACTGACCAACAATACAGCCTCTAAGCACCCTGTTAAACCCACCAACATGATCATATCTCCGAACTGGCAAAATTTTCTCTAAGTATTTTTTAAATAAACAAGCAATTGTTTTGAATACGGAAATCCTTAGAAGTTAACTTATCCCTTCACTCAAATTGTATGGACCAAATTGCTCCATATCAGTACCTGGATTTGGCCTAATTTCTTTTCCTTTGGTAATCAGTCAAACATCTTGAATTTTTTTCAATATGAGGTTTGGATTTAATTTCATTGTTAGAAGCTAGAGGAGGGAAGGGGGTGGAGTATACCTTAGGCATTCTCTCTATTCAACTCAAAGTCAAAAAATTAATTATTTAAGTATCAAAGGGAGATGTTGTCAATTTACCTAGAGTTTTTTTTGTGGGGGGGGGGGGGGGTCATAAGTTACAAACCGGATTATTTGGCCAAAAACAAGGTCTTTTCAAACAGAGCTGGAGTAGACTGCCCTAAATGAGATTGTTATCTCCACTATGGCTTATCTGAGCTTAGTAACACTTCTTTGGCCTCCAAGACAATCATCCCTTTTGTTAAAGTCTTATTCTTTCAGTATTATTAGTAATAAGTTCACACATTCTGCAATTGAAATATTGCATACACTTGGTGGTAAATTGACTAGCATGAAGTGAGTTACAGAAGTTCATGGGGAATGAGTCGATCCCTAGAAAAATTCAAGATTCAAGGTTTCAGAATTTAAAAGCATGACACATTAAAAGTGAGAGATCAACACAACACCAATGGTACCTGTTTGCAAGATCGGCGAAAGCATGGCAGAGAAATCTGTGCCTACATTGATACCTGGAGCTTGCAATATGTTTCCATCAAATGGAGCTTCCTGAGGAAATTGGAGCGGGCTTGCAGCAAGCTGCAATAGTGCCCGTGCCTAAAAATGCTCAGTTAGTGACATCAGTGTGTTAGAAGCTGAAGTTGGAATAAAATATGTTGTATACCTTATCAGCTGGTACATCATCATAGACATTCACCTTGCCACTATAAAATATCGTCATCTGTCCTTTTGCCTCTTCTGTCACACCGCCAATCCTAGAGCATTCAGGTAAAAGTTAGTCTTCAAGACAGAGCAAAAGAAAACAAGCTTTCTGACAAACATCGAACTCTCTTCTCAGACCGTCACAAGATTCTGAACCCCCAAGTCCATCAAATTTCAGTATGAACTCCACTTAAATACTCTAGTGAGAAATTAGTCCCACAAGAAAGAAAATTTTGACAGCCTTGGTAATCTAGAATTCACATTAATATTGAAGTCTTAGTTTGACCATTGTTTTTCCCTTTACATTAATTAAGTATCCATCAATCCTGCATATATCCARCATATGAGTAATGGTAAATGGATGCTGCAATTCATAATTATTAGGTCCTGTATTTTTATGTGCATCTGTTCAATCCTCTATATCATGTATAACATATTATTTTCTTCATCTAGCATTATGTGTTTGATGCACACGATGTTCTTAGGCTTTTTAAGTTACATACTTCATACATTGTAAATGACAACTGAACTGAATCTACACCATACACATGCATAAGGAAGTTGATCCATGGCCATCATTGACAATAATGTATTTAGTAAACTATTTATCCAAAAGCATACCATTGGAATACCAATTTAACAGGCACAATTAGTTTCACCACCGATTACAAGCCTACAAATACTTGTAGAGGAAATTACCGATTATAAGCATTGAACTATCAGATAGAAGTGTCAGGTGTAATGAATGGAAATGACTACATAACATTGGTAGCAGATCAGCCATGTACACACAAAACTTAACATATATTTCAATTAGGTAGAAATAGATTCAAAATCTATAGTCCATAAGCAATCACTTCTGATGGATTTTCCCTTGTGACTATATTCAGAAGTAATCATTTCTGATAACTGTTTCTAAATAATTTTTGCACATTTTGACTAAGATACGATTGAAATCTGAAATGAAAAACGAGGAACCAACTATAGCAACCAAATTTGAAACTTGGGTAAAATTTGCAGTTAATGTTATAAATCTTGCAAATCTCTTAATTCAGTAAGCCACCGGATGAAGGTATGAAGTCAACATTTTTCATTCATTATTCATTTGTAATTAGTTATAATGTTTAGTGCTCCACTGAGTGAGCCTATCGACCTAAACGTTCAGATGCAATATCAATCTAAAAGAGTAAGATCCGACTAGAAACTTGATGTAAATCAATTTCTCATTTTTTTAACTGTACACTAAATTGGTAGGGTTTAGAAAGCTTGCCTTGTTTGGTTTGTAAGTAATACATACATTACATAAATACAGGGCGTGTTGATAGGGTTGATAAAGATTAGACTACCTGTTAAGAGACTCCGAACTTGTTCAAACTTCAAACATGCCCTGTTTATCTCACAGGTCAATCTTAAGTGAAGATTTATAAAAGCCAAGTTTGAGCAGTTGGTTGGAAACTAGTATTAATGGATTTTCAAAAAATGCTGATGTCTGAGGAACTTTATCCTTGCCAAAGTCATGGATATGACAAATAGAAAAAGGAAATGCTAAAAATATTTAGGCCAAATCAATACTAATGGCAAAACTGAAAATAAGTAACTATCTATTCCGATAATACCATATACAAGATCCCATTTCAATCCCCTGAGTTGTACAGTTTGGGGGCTTTGAGTCTTGAGATATATGACAAGATCTAGTATACCCTACTGCACACAGGACTCAGAAGAGTGCTCAAGAACTGCTGAATTGCTAGTCCAACGGATAACTGTTCTCTAAGTGAGGTGGAAGGATTWCAAATTTTCAAGACATTCGGGAATAAGGAGTGAGGTCATGCATAGGATAACTCTTTGCGGATGAAAAGACCACAATTGATAAAAACAATTTTAGTTTTATAGCACGTTTTCCAACATGGTCTAACAGCTCATGAAATTTGTCAAATCCATGCAAACTACAAAACGACCTCCCCATATAAGAAGATGCCTAATAAATACTTATGTCCTACTTTACTACCATATATAAAACATATCCATGCACTAATTACAAGGGTATACTACCTATGAAGCTTACCATGAAATGCTGGAAGTCCGAAAGTAAAAGCAAAGCCTAAGACTAGAGACTGGTGTCCCAAAAAGTCTGTAAAATTCATAGGGATATCGACCACAAACTATCTTAATTAACCAGATAGTTGAATCGAAAGGGCATATGAAAATTGGAGGTGCAGATGGGATTCATCAATATACAGTGGGTATAATCGGGTACCAAAAACAGTTTTGGAAATAAATAGAGAGAACAAAGGTTTGTGCATAACATATAAAGAAATGAGTAAATAATGTATATGGAATTGGAAACATAACTTGCAAGCCATCATCTTGACATTTTGTCAATGATGTCAAGGATTTACGTTGAGCCCTTTACCTCCGTTATGAACGGCACCATAATGAACTAATGAAGTGCCATTACCATGTCAACTGATGAGACTTGCATGTCAATGCTAAGCTGGTATTGTAGAGGGGCACCATAAATATGAGGCTTATCTATTAAGTCCTAAATAACCCATTAGTTATAAAGTTGTAGAGCATAACTTAAAAATGTAAGAAGTGGCTGAACAGTTCTAGCCAACCTAATCTCAACTAGTTTGAGATAAAAGAGTTGAGGCAAAAGTACTTGCAGGAACCATATATGTTCATGTTTAAGGTCAGGTAAAAGCTTGTAGTATGAAGCTTCGTTTTTTCATCACCTACAAGAAGCTAAATGAAAGGCAGTGAATACCCTAAGCAAAAAGTTAAAAGCCACATTCCTGCAGTCTCTTAAAGATGATAAAGGAGATAAGACATTGAATAAACTCAAATGATTCACTATCTAGAAGACCTTTCCATCATTGATTAGCGTTGATGAATAGGTATAAAAGGATGCAAGTTTTACCAATGTACATGTACCAATCCATACCCCAAGTTTGTAATAGACCCAAATTCACATATGCATCATCAACCAAAATGCAATATGCATGAAAGGAGCCAATACAGATCATACAAGCAACTCATTTCCAAGGAGGTCATAATGTTGAGCTTAAGCCAACTCCATTTATAAAGACAATGAACAAAAGAGAAAAAGCCTTCGTTCTCAAATTAGGCACAATTCATGAAAAATCTATAATCATTACAGTTTATAGTGAATAAAATGAATTGAGAAGTTACCCAGTAGGAGCAGAATCATTATCACCCACAAAATCAGACTTCTCCATATCATTGCGATGACCAGGTACTGATTCTTCCGCTGAAAGAGAGATCTCCGTATCCGCACTTGTTCCTTTCTGGACCTACATTTGATAGTTTTAAATAATTAATCAAAGTTAGCAGATAATACAGTAAAGTAATCGCGGATCAAATAGTAATATAATATACAAAAGCATAAAAGATAAGCATGACAGTAACTTTGTTAACAATATTATATTAGMATTCACTATTGTTTTTATTTTTAAAATTAGGGAAACGAGTGGAGATAATGATTTCAAGTGAAACGTACACGAGTGGTTGGGGCTTGTTGTTGCCGGGAAGTAATGTAGGGCCTCCGGCCACCGTCTTCAGAATCAGGTACCGGTTCAAGTAACGCCTTGAGCATAATTACTTGCTGGATCGCCTGCGATTTGTTCCACGACGGCCGTCTCATCCCTGTACGGTCATCGTCAAAATAAATCCAAACTTAATCGCGAAAATCAAAACCACCTTCAAACACACGAAAACAACAACCGTCTCGATGTAAACCTTTTTGTTTGAGATATCGCCGGCAGTCTTCTCTGGTGAGCTGAGAAATGTCGTCTTCAGTGAGCTGATGAAGTGGTTTGTCAAGCGGTGACATGGCGGAGGCGGAATACGGTGGCTCCTCCGTTGACATGGTTGGATTTTCACCAAAAACAAGTCCAATAGATCAAACAAACACTCTCAATTTGATGAATTTTGCCCCAATTCCATGATTTTATGTATGAGAATTTGGGGGAAAATGAGTGTGTGTGTCGTTTGAGTGTAGGACAATTTAGCCGCCGCGTCGGCTTTTAAGGGCTTTTTTTTAAGCTCGTCATCCAATGGGGAGGCCGCAACTTGCCACCCCATAATGCCACGTATGCCATTTTACCTTCGATTTTAGTTTTTTATTTTAATTTCGTAAAACCCAGTAAACCTATCGAATTGTTGGAATTTGGTTAAATGAGTTTATTGGCGGTTGTTGAATGATTTGATGTAAAATGATTAAGTGATTAAAATAATTAAAAGATTTTATGATATAGCGTAAAATGAAATATAATTCTTTAATAAGTGTTTACAATAGAATTAGGGTGCTGAATGGTTAAGGGAGACCCGTAATACAAAATCATTCAATTAGATACTACCTCTTAATGAAGATATTAAGAGATAAACAAACAACCCCTAAGTATTTATTGATTTTATTATTTTATTGGATTAATATAACAAGTACTCAAAAAGAAGAAACTTACTCAATAAGAGGAAAAACAAATTTTGCATGGTAAAGCGTTTATCGGACCATAAACGCTTACCATCAATCCATTTTGACAGCCGACTCTTGTTGCAAAGTGTTTGATAAACGACCTATAAGTTTTCGTAAAATATGTTTTTTTTTTCATTGACAAATAATATACATGTAATTCACTTTATGATTCAGTTCGATTTGAATCTTTGATTTAAAAATGAAATAAAAAAACCCAGAAATATATAATTTGTTTTTGTTTTGAATCCATACTGAAATGGTTTGACCAAAACCAGGTTCAAAGTTGTGATATCGAATTTGGTCCTGTTTAAATTTTTCGAGCTGTAACCAGATCCTAACATTCCCTGTAAATATGAAACTATGGGCTTCAATATGAGTATGCATTTATGACGTGTGTTTTTCCTTTTAAAGTACACGCTTGTCATAATTTATAGAATAAGAATAGCAGCGAAAACTGACGAGTGAGTTTTATCTGTAGAGTTTATAAATGAAAATGTTGCATATAGTTTATGTCATTTTAAAGTACAGTTAATTGAATGGTTTACTATGATAAGTTATTGCATGCTGATAAATATATTAGATTTTTATGTTCCTTTTAAGTTTAAAGTTGTGAGCTGKCCACCATCATTTTAAGTTGTTTTGGAGGTTACGTTACGAATGGTATCAGAGCCGATTCTTATACAATCAGAATGATGAGGCAAACCTTATCAAGCAAGATGAGCCCCTGAAAAGGGCGTTTGTAATACCCCCAAGTAAATCTTACATCGCCAATGAGTAAGGTTGTTTTGGGCTCTAGTGCCTTACATTTAGCATGATTCCATTTTTTTTAGTTCGATTTTGCTTAAATAAATGATATCATAACGAACAGTGAACTGATATTTTACTCAGTTATGGTTTTTTACAATGTAGTCATATAATATATATATATATATATATATATATATATATAAGCACACACACATACACATGTGTGAGAGAGAGAGACACACACACACAGGGAGAGAGTGAATGAATCAATTTGGTATTTCTATTCATAAGAGGTCAAACTAAAATACCTGTTAAAATATACACGAGTAAAACAATTGAAAAACCATCGTATTCATATTCAAACAGAGTTGGATCATTGTTACAGTAGTATGTATTATAACTACATCTAAAATACTGGTTGTTTACGAAATTTGTGAAACAAACAAAAGAATGTTTACAGGTTAGTGTAACCCGACCTATTTCAACCAGCATTAAAATGTTTACTAAATATAAAACTTTGCATGTGCTAATGGGGCGGGGATTCCCCACTTTGGCGGGGTAACAAGACGAGGACATGGTTGATTTTATACCTAAAGTGGCGCTAGAGCGGTTGGAATGATACTATATTCCGTCATATAATCATTATTACTACGCAAATATTGTATAAGAAAGTACATGAATATTTAATGCACTGTTGTATACAAAAAATACAGCTTTTATCAACAAGTAAAACCTGAGCCTTCGTTGTTGCCAAATAATCGAAATTGAATGAAAAACGCAACAAAATTTTTAAACGGAGTAAGAGTGCATGTCGATATATAATTAAAGGACCGTTTTTGTAAATTTGCTTGTATACATACTTTTGTTTTGATTCATATTGGTATTAAAGAAAATTGCAAAATCAGTCCCTGAACTATTTCTAAAATTGCATGGATGGGTATACTATCATTAGATTGCAAGATCCAAACCTAGACCATCTAAAATATCATGAATCTAACATGTCTTTTTAACATGGTTAGATGAAGGGTAAATTGGTAATTTCAAGACATAGAACCAAAAAGCATCTCGTAAAATTACGAGCATGTATCATTTTGTTGTTGTCGTTGTTGCAACAACCCTCTTAACTCGACCTCTTTTTTGAAGCATAAAATATTTATATACGATAAATGTAACAAATAAACTCACACATCTTCCTCACATTTGGTGAGGTTTGAACCCATAAACTCCTAGGAGGCCAAGGACTAGGATACTGCTAAGGCAAATACTCTTTGGTTTAGCTCGACCTCTTTCCAACTCATATTGGATTAAAGTTCTCCATATTGCATTTATGACAAAATCAACGATAGCTCTAACAAATCTGGTCTATGAGCATTAAAACTGTTTATATCTCATTTAACAAATCCTAGCTATTGATGTTTAAATTCAAATACTGAACTTGAGCATTTTTTATGTTCTGGGAATATATATTTCAATTTAATGCTAATAAACAGATACGTGTAATTCATAATTGAGTTCTACAATTCATGCTACAGTCTTACAAGTCTAAATGATACATAAAAGTCGCATGGGCCCTGTATAATTGGTAATCCTCAGATGAAACCATTAAGGTATGAAAAAAATATCCACCAATGAATGATTACGAATCATGTGAAGCTTTTTCATAAATTACAAATCAACATGTTATGTCAACGTCATATATTTTTTTGCTCCAATATTTTTTGAATGCAACGCATCTTATACGAGTTTCCTTTGACAACCCATTTTAAACTTCCGCATCATTTATYTGATTTGTCAGTGTAAATCTACTGACCCACATGATGTCAACTAATATTTTATGAACCGTATCTGGTTGTGTGTTTTCAAAGTGATAAATATCATATTCAATGATCAAAATCATATATCTGGCTACAATAAAGTCATTGGAGTTAAAAGAAGTCATGCATATATATATATATATATATATATATA
>NC_037532.1:1417691-1424295 GCF_001531365.2 Cynara cardunculus var. scolymus | reverse complement strand
TTGCATTAAAATTTTAATTCAAAATTGCCAAAATTATAAATTTCCTAATTTATCAATTGATTTGTGGTTAATATTAGTTCTCACAGTTACCACAAACTAATTTGTTCTCATTTGAATAGGCCCCTATATATACATATATATATACATATATATACATATATATATACATATATATATATATATATATATATATTCAGACTAATTGATTGTTTTGGCCATAATATACATAAAAACATAATTATCTTATAGCATTTCAAAACACTGTTGTGTGTGATTCCTCGGTCTTGGTCAAAGGCCCACACACAGGTACAAAAATATCAGTGGTCGTCATTTCATATCAATCCAATTATTCTATTGCAACATTTGTCAAGTTTTCAAGATTTTAGGACCATCTTGAAGTGAAAGATTMTGACTTTTTGTGTTTATCACCAGTTACCTTCATGCATCAATGTCTAGACTATTAAAYTATACGGGATAATTTATAAATGTCAAATCTATTCATATTTGGGGGACCATCGAGTCATGAAATGATGATTCCCTACATTGATCAATTCCACAGCTTTAAACAAGCGTGAAACAAAACTATTTTGTCTTTTAAGCTCGATCGTTAAGGTCACTGTATTGTATCATATATGTGAACTAGAAAACATCGCGTGCTTGAAAAAAGGTACATTTGACGTCCTCTTGACAAATACCCGGAGTTTTTATGCATCCTTAAAAGTCGATAATTGCGTTTGATGTCAGGTTTACTAACTTAAGTTTGTATTATCATAACATGTATGATTTTTATTTGTACATGCATGTGTTTGCCCARATGAATGTATAGATTCCACCTTCGCTATACAACATCCACCATGTTTACAATCGTTTGTAGGACCATTTTGTTAKAATTTTATCTGTATTAAGTTTTTCTACAGGGCAGTACTCATACCGACTATATTGTATGGTCCTAAGTGATGGGTGTTAAGGAATGCCCATGAACAGAAGATGGAAGTTGTATAAATGAAGATGCTTGAACGAAAYTSTGRTAAAACAATGCTTGATAGGATGCCRAAAGAAGTCTTMTCAACGGTATTGGGAGTTCCACYTATCACAAACAAGTCGAGGATAATTTGGTCACGTTATGACAGATTTAGTAAAGATGCTAGAAAGGGTGACAATTGAAGGAGACAGATGAGGGGTAGATCGAGGAGGACTCGAGATGAACAACTCAGCTTCAACATGGCCGTTTTTAGATATTTATATAAATATCATCGATTATCGGGATTCCAATTATACTGACACCCTCATGGACATTATCACATATAAATGCTAAGAAATCAAGCCTTAATCAATCCCGTCATGACGATGAAAGGAGTAACTAATTTAGCCAATCCAATCTTATATAAGATCCACGTAACCAGTCCCATAAGCATGCGTGAGTTTGGACTGATCTAATCCTATTCATATCAACTACAAATTTCTTATTTAAAACATAACGATTTGTATTTCGTTACCCAACACTTTTCTTTTCTTAAAATTTCTGACCGCTTAATCGAGCTTTTTTACAATCGGGCTTAACCGATCTTCATAGATCTCGGGCTTTTCTTAACCGGCCCGAAATCCAAAACCACAATCCTTCGGATTTGGGCCGGGCTCAATTGCTTTTAGTAATGGGTTGGGCCTATTTGAGAAACAAAAAGCCTTTGTCCTATTCCGTCTTCCCCCAAATCGCTGATCGACGACCAGCCGCTCACAGCTCACTCCGACGCGGTTGCTACGACGTGGGACTCTCGTTTTCCTGCTTCAGGTACGACTAGGGTTTCCAAATTCCAATTAAATTTGTCGAAATTAGTTAAGTTTCGGATTAGAATCGTTTAGGGTTTCAAACTGTTTTCATGTTCATCGAGATCTGTAGAATCCTTAATAATCCTCTGTCTGACATGATTTGGTGCTTTGTATTTTTCATCTTCTGTCTGACATGATTTAATTTGATGCAATTTGAAGAAATGGTGGTGGTTATCAGTTTTTGAATTCTATAATCTATAATTAGGTCATTAGCACGTTTGTTCATATGATTGCATACTTCATTAGTTTCTGTGTGGATTGTGTTACACTGCTAATTGTATTGTTTGGATCATTGACTGTGATTTTTGTTATGCTGTTTGTTCCTTTATTTGTTCTACATATTGTTCAACAATTTTGTCATTTTTGAAGTTTTAACATTTAAATTTTAAACAATAGAACCATTAAAATCTTACTGAAATTGAACCTTGAATCCACTTGATCCTATGAATCCACTTGATCCTAAAACCTGATTGAGAACCATGATTATGCCACTAGAAAAGAACAACCAATGGTACATAGGTTACCTCTTACCCTCCAAGAAATTGAACCAGCTCATTTGGTAAGTTGGGCTAGTGGTAGGGGTGTTCAAAAAACTTTTGGACCACTCAATCCTGTCAAACCAAGTCAAAGCGGACCGTTTTTGGCGGTTTGAGCGGTCTGGTGGTCCGGTCCGGTCTGAAAAATAGCCAAACTGCTCGGTATGGTCTGGTCTGCGGTTTGAACGTTTCTTTGAGCGGTCTGGACCAAACCGACCACCAAAATACACATGTATTAGTTATATTTACTTTTCATTGTAGGCTTAACTTTTATGTTCTTAGTTTTCATTTCTCAATTGACCGCGTTATCTTTCTTTTGTAATTTTGTATACTATTTTTTTAAAATAATGCTATATTGGTAGAAATTTCATTTTGGATATAGATGTTTTGTTTTTTCTTGTTTAGAACCTATAAGAAGAGGCACAAACTGCCTAAACCGGTCGGACCAGACCATCTTTTTGTGGTCCAATTTAGCCAGTTTGCTCAATTGTGGCCAATTTGCTCGGTTTGGAAAATTTCTAAACCGCCCAAACCGGACCGCAAACACCTCTAGCTAGTGGTACATGGGTTACCGGTAGAGCCCAGCCTCCCACAAGGTAGAGACACGTATGCAAAGTGCAATTTGATGTTAATGGGATTAAATTTTGTTATATTAACTTAAATTTGATCTTCTTAAATGTTGTTTTACATTTCAGATTGGCACATAATGGGATGGAAAGCAGCTCAAAAACTGATACATCACTGGAAAATTTTAAGAGGAGATAATGTAAAAAAGAAATATTGTTTTTTTCACATTAAAACTTTGCAGGTTCAATTATGCTCTTTTGCTGATGTTTAAATTATAATCTTTTTATTGCAGGTGATGATTATTAGGGGAAAAGATAAGGGTGCAACTGGCACTATTAAACGCGTCATTCGTTCTCAAAATCGTGTTATTGTTGAGGGAAAGAACTTGGTGAGATTACTCTCCCCATCTCACTGTTTTATCTAGGCATGAGAATGGGGCGGGACCCCAATTCCCATTTCTGTCTGCAACGGGAATCCGGGATTTCTTTTTTTTCATTTATGTGAGATATTTTAAATCAAACGTGTTAAACACCATATTGAATCCATAGTGGTCCATGTTTAGAACTCACATATTTCCAATTTTGCTTTTATGGAGTATGAAATGTTCATATGTTAACAAAATCACAACATCATACGTAATTGTTTGACGAAAAGCTTTCGACTCGCCATGTTTTTTTTATCTGAAAAAGGTAAAACAAGTTAGAGAAGATGTATATTTGAAGAAAAGTCAAAATACTCTTTCTAAATTTAAAAGATACTAAATCTAATTCTTTATAAATAATATATTTAATAATAAATATACAATATATTTAATATACGGGGTGGGTTGAGAGATCATGTTACCCTGCCCTGTTCCCATGCCTGTTTTGCTGGGAATCCCGTCCCCGGGGGGGGGGGGGGGGGGGGGGTATAGCAGGTTCCTCAATGGGGCGGGTTTCATTCTCATGCCTAGTTTTATCTTTGTTTTATAAATTTGTTGCATGTAATGGGAACTACAATAGGTCTAATTTGTCAACTGGTGTATCCGAAATGTATAATTCATGATTGAGTTTGTACTTGAAATTGTTTGAACACTATCAAGATAAGCAATGGGTGTGGCAGCAGTATAGTTAGACACGGTTTCCTGTCATGAAACTCTTAAGGCCCGTTAATTATGTATTTATTGGTGAACACGGTTCATATGTGGACCCTGAGGATGCATATGGTATGCCGGACTGGTATATGGGATGGGATAGAACCAAAACTTGTTCTTCCACATTTCGTGGGACAATTAGAACGGGACAGGCCAGGACCGATTGAGACAAAAACTGCATTTTTTCTGTCTCACCAAAATAGATGGAACAGAAATCAGGGAGATGTGACAATATTGGCAAATTACTAAATTACCCATGTCAAATTAAGCCTTAAAAGCTTGCACAATTCTTTCACCCGCCTACTCAACTCTTGCCTGTCCAGTCTCATCTGCGTACCAAACACACCCCGGAAGTCTTTTGATGTCCAAATCTTGTTTTATGCATCATCGACCTTTCTGGTTTCATATTTACTCATTCTGGATAAAATACTTGCAGGTAAAGAAGCATATAAAGCAAGGCCAAGGCCATGAAGGCGGGATTTTTACGGTAGAAGCCCCTCTTCATGTCTCGAATGTTCAAATTGTTGATCCAGTGACAAGGTATGTATGCTTTAGCGAAAACAAGGCTTCATTCTTCATTGCATTTCACTCATGCTTCAATAAGATTAACCAAAACCAAACCAAACGAACCCAATGAATCCCACATGAAGTGGGTCGGGGGTAAAATGTACCCAGCCTTTCCTCAATCCCGAGGGGTAAAAAGACTGATTCCGTGAAGACTCCCAGCTTGCTCATGCTTCATTTAATAAGATGCTTGTTGAAATGCTCTTTTTCAGGCAGCCGTGTAAGGTTGGAACTCGGTATCAAGAAGACGGTACTAAAGTAAGAGTTTCAAGAGGTATAGGGGCATCAGGGACCATAATTCCTCGTCCCGAGATTTTGAAGATAAGGGTGACTCCACGTCCAACAACTGGTAATGTCTTATATCTGTGTGTACTTAATGCTTCATAGACGTTATACTATTGAAATTAAGAGTTTTATGCAAATGTTTTTAAAGATAGCTAGTTGTGGACCCATGCTATAGAGATGGCCAAAAACCGCTCCTGAGCTGAGCCAGGCTGGGCCCAAATCTGTCCCGGTCCGAGATTTTTCTCCTGTAACCGGTCCCATGGTAACTGTTTCTAGTCCCAGTCCCGACCAAAAACACCCAGCCCGTTCTCCATGTACAAAGCCCGGTCCATAGAACCAGTCCTGGACTCCCGGTTCCTAGAACCGGTCGCGGTTCTAAGCGGGTCCCATTTTGGCCATCTCTACCATGTGATAGGGATGTAAATTGGGGTAGAGGTCAGATCTGCTGATGCCTTACTAGAGATGCACAAAAAAACTCGATCCAAAGACAGGCCTGAAAAAGCTCGGCCTGTCAATGCCAGGCTCATGCTAGCCCCTAAAGCCTGATGAGGCCTAATTTTTTTTCTGAAAAGGCCCGGATAGGCCTGAAAAAGCCCTAGCGGGGACTTCTTTTACAACCAAATCCCGGGACTGAAAAAGCCCAGACTTATTTTTTGCTTTCTGAACACGGGATCTAAAGGCCTGGGACCAGACCCGAAAAGCCAGGGCGTTGTGCGTCTCTACATCTTACCCTCACCTACGTCTTACACATAATTTTTTCGTTTTATCCTTGCAACAGCTGGTCCGAAAGATACTCCTATAGAACTGGTGCACGAGAAAACATACGATGCTAAAACCGGGAAGGGGATGCCGGATCTTTAATCAAACGCCTTTTGACCATTATTGGGCTTGTTTTCTATTCTTACTCCATTAGCCGTGTTTCTTGAGGTCTGGTTCATTCGTCAAACATGTTAACGAATGCTTATCCGAATAGATTTTCAGACCCATTTTCGTATTCCTTTTAGCTAGCAAGGCAGTGGTGATTGAGGCTTTCGTACTTGTGTCATAACAATCCGTTGCAGAAAGTTTTCGACAAAGCGTGTTTGAACATCGTCTAGTGAAATTATAAGGACCGGTCGGCCATTTGCAGAATTTTTTTAGCCGCGATCGCTTAAATCTTGCATGAAATGTGGTTTTTTTATGAAAAACATTCGATGATTGTTGCAGAAATTTTATGTTTAAACGAAAGAAAACGTAAAATATAAGGTTTCGTTTCTTTATTTTATTTTAAGTTTTATTCACGACACTTTCTTTTTTAGTTTTACTAGAAGGGTATTCGCGTAATGCAACGAAATACATACTGATTTTAATGTCTCGCTTTCATTCTATCCTCTGTCGATGTTATAAACAGTTTTATTTGGTTTTAACAAAAACGATAATGTTTTTATTTTTAAATAAAATATAAATTTGAAGATATCTTAAAAATTTTAAAAAATATATTGATATTAGTATTAAGTTAACTATTTAAAAGTTTTTTTTCGCTGTGTAATTTTTTTAATTTAATTTAGGTTCAATAAGAAAGTAATTTCTTTTTGATTTAGTAATATTAGAAGAGTACTTTTGCAATGCAGCAAGATACATTTCGATTTTAATGTTCTATTTTATTATTTGTTTCTGTCGATGTTATAATACGATTTTATATGTTTTTAAAAAA
>NC_037532.1:1411563-1414966 GCF_001531365.2 Cynara cardunculus var. scolymus | reverse complement strand
TTTAGATTTTTTATATTTAAAATGAGATGTTTATCATGTATTTGATTATGTTTATCTGCAGTTAATTATACGAATTCAAATATGGAGCTTTAATAAGTTGTATTTACGCACAATCTATTTGCAATATTGAGTTTTAAATAATATGCATTAATAAACAGTACTTTACGCATAAAAAGTGGGTTTTAAGATTTTTTGTCAAATGYTTTATAATATAGTATAGATTATAATAGTATATAGATTATGTGTTTTTAAGAAAACAATAATGATTTTATTTTTAAATAAAATATAAATTTAAAAATATCATAACAATTTGAAAAATCTTAATTCAGAAGATATATCGAAGTAGTTTGGTATGGGGATTTTGAAATTGCGAAAGCTGAATATTGAGAAAATATAAATTTAAATAAATCTTAATTCAGAAGGGTAATAAATGACAACCCAGTAAAAGTATAGGTGGTAGATGAACAAATAACATAAATACAAGGGCAAGTTCAACAATTTTTTCAAACTAAATATGACGTAAGCATATCTTCACTGAATCTAACGATGACATCATAAACGACCCCACAATAGCCTATAAATAGTAAACCCCTTCGCCTTTTACCACCTCTTCCTGATATCTGTAAACATCCATATATTTTTGACCCGACCCGTTTCCACTCCTTACGTAAACCCTAATCGGTCGTCGGTGCTCGGTTCTTCCAATTCTTCATCGTCAACACTTGACTTTCTTCATCAATAATGCCGATTAAGCGATCGCGAATTACTCAACCTTGTGTGCATTCGGAAAACGATGTCGTCGGTGTTGACGTTGAGAACCAGTCGGTGGAGCAGTCGTCGTCTGTTAATGGAGCTCGGAATAAGGCGGCGAGAACATCAACGACGGTGGAGCATGTAGTCATTCCACCACCACCGTTGGATCGAGAAGTGATTTTCACGATTGGATCACCACAACGAACACCGCCAGTTCAGATGCAACTCCATGGAGGCGGTCTTCCGGTACACTCATATCCTCTACTTCCTCCAACGTTTCTCCATATATGTAACTACTGTAAGAAAAGGATTCAACCGCATGAGGATACGTACATGAACGGGTAGGGTTGTTTGTTTACCTCTTAATAGTTTTATTAAAATACAGTCTCTGAATCGTTACTATGTAAATCTTGTTTGACAAAAAATATTCTGTTTTTTAATAGTTTTAAAACTCTCTGAATAATTTTGTATCATGGTCCTCCATCAATCATTCAGCGTACTAAATCCATTGTAAAACAATTACCGAACGATTATATTTTATTTTGCACTATATCATGACAGTGTCATAATCATTCTGCACCAAACCATTCAGTAACTGTCAAATAACCTCATATTAAGATCAAAGTGTGAATGTTACTAATTTGACAATTTTTTTTCCAGATCAAAATTGATTTCTCTTGATTACAAATCTGATTCTAGTAAGTTTTGTGCAGAGACTTGGAAGCATATTGTTCTCGTGAATGTCGTTATAACTTCAACGTGATGCGACTTGACCTGTTGAATCAGAGACATCAATGAATCACTTTCAATGGAGGAACAAGAAATTATCTGATTTTCTAACTTTTATGCGTATACAAGAAAGAATCTAATATCTTTATGTATTAACTGCTTAGGTTGTGGCGTACTGGTTAAGCCTCGGGGTGTATGATGAAAAATATCATCTACACCAGGTGTGAATCCAAAAGCTGTCAAAGCCCCTGTTCACCTGTAATTACTTTACTTCAGGTCGTTCGGGGTTGCCTATAATAGTAGTCGTAAACTGCTAAAAAATACACGGTTATCTAGAAAATATTAAAATATTACTAGAAGGGCATTCACGCAATGCAACGAGATATATCTCGATTTTAATGTTTCATTTTATTTTGTCTCCGCCGATGTTATAATACGATTTTATGTGTACCGAAAAAACGATATTGTTTTTTTTAATTATAATAAAATATAAATTTGAAGATATCATAAAAAAAATTTAAATAAAAACATATATTGATTTTTGCATCAAATTAGATGTTTAAAAGTTTTTGTTTTTTTGTGTAATTTTTTTAATTCAAATTTTTATTATAATTTAATTTAGATTTAATAATGAAGTCATTTATTTTTAGTTTAATAATATAATTCTTTTATAAATATTATTTAGTATTTTCAATTTAATGATTATTCTAAATATATTTTGGATTTTTAGATGATTATCCAGAATTTGATTATGTTTATCTATAGTTAGTTACATAAATTCAAATATGGAGCTTTAATAAGTTGTATATACGGATAATTTTTTTGTAATCTTGAATTTTAAGTAATATGCATCAATAAACAATAATTCATGCATAAAAAATGGTTTTTAAGAGTTTTTGTCAAATGTTTTATAATTTAATTTTTATTTAATAATGAAGTCATTTATTTTTAGTTTAATAATATAATTCTTTTATAAATATAATATTTAGTATTTTGAATTCAATGATTATCCTAAATATATTTTAGATTTTTAGATGATTATCCAGAATTTGATTATATTTATCTGTAGTTTGTTACACAAATTCAAACATGAAGCTTTAATCAGTTGTATATACGGATAATTTATTTGTAATCTTGAATTTTAAGTAATATGCATCAATAAAAAGTATTTCATGCATAAAAAATGGTTTTTAAGAGTTTTTGTCAAATGTTTTATAATATAGTATTATAATTTAATTTATATTTAATAATAAAGTCATTTATTTTTAGTTTAATAATATAATTCTTTTATAAAGATAATATTTAGTATTTTGAATTCAATGATTATCCTAAATATATTTTAGATTTTTAGATGATTATCCAGAATTTGATTATATTTATCTGTAGTTAGTTATATAAATTCAAACATGGAGCTTTAATAAGTTGTATATACGGATAATTTACTTGTAATCTTGAATTTTAAGTAATATGCATCAATAAACAGTAATTCATGCATAAAAAATGGTTTTTGAGAGTTTTTGTCAAATGCTTTATAATATAGTATAGATATGTATAATATAAATGCAATTTTTAATTATATTTTGTTTCTAGCTGATCAAATGGATTGGAAGTCAAAACAATGTTTAAAATGTTTAGCACAACCAAAATTTAAATTATTTTATTTTAAAAAAGTATATTATAAATTACGTAATTAATAAAAAAGTTTTTATAACTATATTTTATTTAACCAGAAGGATACTCACACAATATAACGAGACAAATCTCAATTTTAATGTTTAATTTTATTCTTTTTTTCTATTGATATAATATAATTTTATGTGGTTTTGAGAAAGTAAATTTTTGAATTAAATATAAATTTGAAGAAATAAATAAATCAATATTAATATCAAATTAACTATTTAACAATTCTCATTTTTTTTAT
>NC_037532.1:1406596-1411003 GCF_001531365.2 Cynara cardunculus var. scolymus | reverse complement strand
AAAGTAATTTATTTTTGATTTAATAATATAATTTTTATAAAGATAATAATTAAACATTCTGTTAGAACTCAATAATTATTTTAATTATATTTTAAATTTTATATATTTAAAATGAATGTTTATCCTATATTTGATTATGTTTATCTGCAGTTAGTTACACAAATTTCAAAATGGAGCTTTAATAAGTTATAGTAACGCAAAATTACTTGTGATCTTGAATTTTAAGTAATATGCATCAATAAACAGTATTTTATGTATAAAAATGGTTCTAAGAGTTTTTTTTTTCAAATGCTTTATAATATATTATAGATAATAAAATTAAGATAAAAATGTCAAGAAATAATAATTAAACAACAAGAAAAAACCATTATCGGTCAGACCATAAAACAACATTGAAACTTCATAATAATACGTTGTGAAAATACGAAAAACATCAGACCTTACAAAATTAAGTTTTTTAATTTATAATAATATACTTAGGATCATGTGACATGATACTATTTTTTTGAGACCCGTGAAACCACATAAATAACACAAAACCTTCACAGTAAAAATCGTTGTGAAGATCTACCGTCACAATGTTTTACTGTAAAAATTTAGTGTTATTTATGTAGTCTAATAAGTCTCAATAAAATAGTCTGATCTCACATGGTTTATTATTATAAATTAAAAAAACTTAATTTTGTATTAGATATCGCAAAATATGACAAATTAAATTTATATTAATAACATGGGCCAACTACAAGCCCATCTACCAAGTTTGGACTTTAACTACAACTAACTATTAAATGGGCCTATTTTGCATTTAAAATTAAGTGCACGAAATAACAACCTACTTTCATAAAAAAAAATTATTATAGCATTCTACTTTTGTTTTTCTTTATTACAACAATGTATTTTCAAATTATTTTTTTATTAAGACATCACATTTTAAAAAATCTACCCATTAAATAACCCTAAAATCTTAGCCCATGACACCTACATATAGGGTCATTTACGATACAAATAGCCCAAACCCATAAACTCCCTAAAATTCCAAAATACAAATCTTTATAAAAACATTCATAAAATTAGAGGCTAATTTTATCTAACAGTCTGTATCTTTTAAGTTCAAAAATGTTAAACAATCAGTATCTCACCTTTCATACTTCGTATTCTTACAAACAGTACCGTAATCAAACGAGTTTTTATCTTTCCATAAACCGAAAAAATACTGAAATCGAAAAGTTATAACTTCCAATCCTCTTTCATTTTTGGAAATTGATTTGGTGATGGGGAATTGACTTTACATAAAACAAGGACAATACCACTATCAACATCAACTCCCCAAGTCCCAACCCCACTTTTTTTTTTTTATATTTTATATCAGAATCAAGTTAAAATTATATAATAAAAATACAAAAAATATGTATACTGATGTTGATGTGTGTGAAAAGGAAACTAATAAACAAGGGTGCATTTAGCAACAGATGACGCCATATGCACCCACTTTTATGTCATAATCAAATCAAATCAAATCATGCATTGGAAATATAAAAAATAAGTATTGATTTTGATGTGTGTGAAGAAAATCACAGCATCTCCGATAAGTTCTCTAAAATAGAAAAAATAAATAAAGATTTTGTTCTCTATATTGCTCCAACAAATTCTTTATAACGTAGGGAAAAAGAAATGATTATTTTATTCAATGAGATTGAATTATTATTATGTATATATATTTTTTTAGAAAAAAAATTGTACCGAGATAATAAAAATTAGAGAGTATTATACTAAAATAATTTATGTTAAAATCTCTAAAATAGAAAATCTGGTGGAGTTGAATGTAATTTTTAGAGATTTTAACTTTTAGTTATCTGGTTTATAGAATTTATAGATTTCTATTGGAGTTGTCATTTAACAATATATAGAGTGCGTTTATACCACCACTCAGTAAAATAAAGGGATACATTTAATCTGCCATTTTTCTATTTACAAAATAACTTACGCCGGTCAAATTTACCGCTCTGATTTGAATTAATCTGAGTAGAAAGTTTACAAAACCCTCAATCAAAATCGATAATATTTGCTAAAGGATTTTAGCCTAGCGGTATCGTAGCCTTTGACCTCTTAGAAAATCAGAGGTTCAAACCTTCCCAAATATAATAAAGATATATAAATTTATTTGTTGTATTTACTGTATATAAGTATTATATATTTAAAAAAATCGATAATATTTATTATAATTAAATTTAAAATAAGTTTAATTCTAAAAGAAGAAATGGGTAAATAATAAATATGATTTAAAGAGTGAAGTTATGGATCTGACAACTTATTGAAGAAGCCAAAAAGTACATCACCATTTCAACTATTATCCACCTCCACCACCATCCTCCATTATTCCTTCTTTTTCAGTTATTTTTTTCGATCGGTTCAAATTAGATCAGATCTGTTTAAATTAGAATCATAAAACTAAAATACTGAAACTTAAATGATTGGAATTAAACATGTTCAGTTTCAAATTGGATCATAAACTGGTATATGTTCGGGTTTTGTTTTAATTTGATCTGTATCAACCAATCTTGCTCGTTAACAATAACGAATCTAATAATATACCAGGTTAAATAATAGTCAACCACATTATATATAGAAATTGATGGGTCAATTCAATCGATCCTAAAACGGGTCATTGGGTCGGATTTGATTCAAAATTCCAATGATGTGTTTATTTCAAAATGATAATGCTATAATAACTTGTAATTTATGAAACAAATGGTCGGTTCAGATAAAAATGTCAAATATCGTGAGAAGGTAAAAAAAAAGTGTATATGTAAATTATTAATTGTGTCATTTTTTTAGTTTTTAACTTTTAATTTCAGAGTTTTTTTTTGCAATAAAAGACTTGAACACAAGATCTCACTAATGAAAAGTAACAAATGAACGGTGATTTTATAAAGAAATATTCCTTTATTTATTTCTTAAAATCAAATGATGCTACCGATTGAAAAAAAAAAAGTCTTATTAAAAATTCAACAAATATTGTTGTTATTTGTATATTTTAATGAAATTAGATAATAAATGGAAATGACGATTTTGTCCTTGGGTGGGAAGTAGGGTTGAGAGTGCAACACGCATCACATTTGTCTCATGTAATTTACTACTTACATGTTAAGCATTTAAGGAAAGTTTTTTGGAAAATCAAGTGTACGAGGATGGGCTCTTTTACTTCTTCTTCCTTGACGTCACGTGCTCATCACGTGTATCCCTTTCATTCCACTTATCCAAGAGATGTCAGTGTCTGCGTCAGATCTGTCCACTCACTCATTCAGATCTTGCCACGTCCCATGCCCAATGATGTCATCTCACTTTTTACTTCCCTCCATTTTCAGATCTATATAATACAAATGACGTCTTTTATATATATATATATATATATATATATATATATATATATATATATATCAAATTTAATAAAAGTTTTAAAAACAACCTTAAATGTATAAGGTATTGTTTTTTTATGTATAGAGTCTTAGAAGTCTTAATTACAAGTCATTTATGTATATGATACGACTCAACAATGCTTCACTTTTTACAACTCATACTTTTAAGTTTTATCTTTCAAATATTTATTTTTGGTTCCTAATAGACATTGAAAATTTAAACAATCTACCCTTTTCAAATTTTGACTCTTTATGTTCCCAAGGTTTTCATCTTACAATCAAATACTCTCTTACCATTTCAAATGTAAACCTCATATTTTCATAATTCACGATTAATTTTTTCCCAATCACATCCATTGCCCCAGCTACATTTTTCCTCGCCTCCGCCATTCCTCGCTGTCTCTGCTCCGGCCGCACTGACACCCTTACAACTTCCACACGTTTTTATACTTGTATAAAAGTCTTCCTTTGGCTTTCCATTTTACTACTAGGGTTTGAATTGGCTGCTTATTTTAAAGGTTGACATTTCGGAGCTTCGGATCTACATTTACAATATTTGCATACATTAACAAAACCATTTGCTTTTAAGAGTTTCTTTGATTCAATATATTCGAGATGGGTTGTGATTTGGGTCGAGTATCTTTCTCCATCGCTCCAATTTGTGATTAAATGTTTATGTATAATTGTAGAACCTACTAACACCAGCATTTTGGATGGTTAGATACAAATGTAGTAGGCTTTGTTACATCTTTTAGGAATTTGATATCTCAAAATTGAATAATCTTAATGAGTTTTTTACATCCCGCTGCATTGCGCGGGTAGACAACTAGTATATATATATACCTACACCCTATACAACCCTCATCTCAACCATTCAATTTTTAATCAATTAATTGTGTCCTAATATAAAGTATTAATCATAATTAATAAACTCTATTCATATTCCATAAATATTCAAATCATAATAAATGAACTCCAATCATTTCTATAA
>NC_037532.1:1392772-1405781 GCF_001531365.2 Cynara cardunculus var. scolymus | reverse complement strand
CTTCTTCAAATTCCATAAAAATCCTATAAATCAAATGTGGTTTAAAATTCAGTTTCTATAGTTTATATATATATATATATATATATATATATGTGTGTGTGTGTGTGTGCGCGCACGCGCACGCACGATTTATGTATTCATATGGTTTTGTAATAATTTAAAATTACAAATATTTAACGATTTTTATTACAAAACATATATAAATAAACGTATCAGAAGAGGACGAGAGACGCTTGACAGTCGATGTCGATCGTTTAAATGACCAAACTACTTTCAAATTATATGAACATGTTATTTTAAAAATACAATTATTATCATCACAAACACTTCATAATATAAATAAACGACAAATTGCATGAAAAAAGTAATGTACTTTGATTTGATTCATATTTTGGATAACGTACTTTCAAAACTTCTATTTTGGTACTTAAGATGTAAAGTTTTAAACATTTATGTACCCAAGGACCCGGTTGAAACATTAACCGGTCACCATGCTGATGTGGCGAGTGATGTGGTATCCAACTCAGTGTTATTTGCCAAAACATTAGCCAGATACCACATCACTCGCCACATCAGCATGGTAACCAGTTATGCTTCAACTTGTTACCCGAATATTTAAATGTTTAAAACCTTACATCTTAGATACCAAAACGTTACTTTTTTATGCAATTTACTCTATAAGTAAAAAACCAAATAAACCATAACATAATGATTATCAATTTGTAATTATTACCAAAAGAGCATGATTTTATAAGGGTATTTTGGTCATGTTTTTCCCATCACCAAATATTCTTAAAATCTTGTGTTAATTTATAAAAAAAATGCATGTTTTTTTAAATATATATATATATATATATATATATATTTATTTAATTATATGATGATTAAATGTGAATGATTTTTGAAATAATTTATAAATGGTTGAGCATGCCAAATTGGTAATAATTAGTGGTTTATTTTTGTTGAAGATTCTTGAGCACTTCAAAAAAAACTTGACCCATGATTTTAATTCTAGTTTTGAGTGCAATTGCATAGTGTTGGTAATAATGTTCATTGAAAACCCTAAAGTACCCTTTGCTTCTTACCCTATTAGTGACCAAAAAGTTGTTTTACTTTTTTTCTAATTTTCAAATAATATAATGTGTATTTAGATGTAATTAGAAAAAAAAAACTGATTGGTGGTTAAATATCTGAATTATCTGTTAATGAAATAAGATAAAAAAAAAACTGTATCTGGTATAGTTTTTCTGAGAGGGAGTCTATTAGGTATTGTTTTAAAGGCTTGTAGTTGTGTTTAGTTCACATGATGTCGATTTTGTGTTATGTCTTTAAGTTAATTTATGGTTTCAGTATGTGTTATCTTTTTATTTTGAGTGTTCGGTCAGTATGAAAACCCTGTCTTTTGATTGTTTTTTTTTTTTGGGTGTATATTCTTTGTTGTTTTAGATAATGTGAGGGTACGGTCTTGCATTGGTAATTAAGCGTCGAGTATGTGTCAAGTTTGTTTCTTTAGAGAAAGTGTAACGGCCTAAAAGTGGGATCAGAATGAAAAGAAAAGTCAAATGAGGGGTTAAAGTTGTCATAATATGAAAGTTGGAAGTTTAGGGACTGAATGGTCAATGCTTGGAACATGACTCGAACCAAGGAGAACATGTTCGGATGAATGTCGATATGGTATGCAAGTCGTTGATCCATGGACGGACCTACAGTGGTGCCAACGGTGCACATTATTTCTTCGCCGAAAGGTAAAAAAAATTTAGGTTTATGAAAGGTGCAACTGTATTAATTTGTTGTGTGCCACAGTATGTAATTTGAAATTACAATGAGAACAAATTTTATTTRGTAGAGTTGGTTTGCAAGACTTTTATTCCACCACAGACCTGAGTTCGAATCATGTTAGTATCATTTTCTTAGTCAAATGGTGTCATCGTTTGAAATTTTTTTCCTAATATTTGTTTCTTATAGTTAAATGGTGCTACCATTTGAAGTTTTCCCTATATTTGTTTTCTTATAGTCAAATTGTGTCACCTTTTGAAAAAATTCATGGATCTGTGCCTACAGTGACCCCAATCAGAAGATGCACAAACTCAAAGTAAGAATCATTCCAGATATGAAACCTAGCAAAAATCGTTCCAGATATTTAACTTCATAAGGTATCTCTTTGACATCAAACATGAGTTTTACTGATCAATTAGTAGAACACGTTTATGTTGGTAGTGTTCAAATCCAAGAAAAAGGAAAACCTTTGGCGTAAAAGGCCAAGAACGACCTTATGCACATATATCAAAGTGGTCGACTTTTAGTACGCAGAAGGAGAATTCGGTACGTAATCTGTGAAATCATACGTACCCTCGTTGGGGGCGTCATCAGGGAATTCGTTGGTTAATGTTGGACAAGTTTAAGTCAGGGTTCAGTTAGCATGCCTGGACACTTCATAAGAATACTGTATGTGTGTAGTTGTTAATTCAAAGAGACCCTGTACTGTATAACATGTGAGCTTCCCGCAATTTAAATTGGGTTGCAACCTATTCTTGTTCCAGTATTTTAAAAGATATATCAACTGTTTTGCATGTTAATATTAAATTGTCATCAAATCACATTAGTTACGCATGAAAATTGTGTCAGCCTGCTGTGTAAGTTCAGATACCGAGATATCTTTTGAATTCACTACAGTACAACATGATGTCATAGCCCCACGTGATAGTTGCAAGTCGGAACCTTTTTTCAACTTATAATTGAAACCGTAAGCAATAACGCTTTAACAGTCTGTACATTATGCATTAAGAGTTGTACATTTCATAAATCTTGTACCCAAATCACCCTTTTCAAGATTTCTCAAAGCAAAAAAAAGAAGGCAAAGAAATCCCAAATATCCGAAAAGACCACATTGTACACCCACAAGCCAGAGACTCAAATACTGAACAAAAGGGAAGGTATATGAATGTTTTCTGCTTTATTAATTACACTTTTGGTCCCTCTGGTATGTCAAAATTACAATTAACATCCTTATGTTTTATTGATTACAGATATGGTCCTTATGGTATTATTTTTTTATGGCCATGGTCCGTTCATCTTGCTAACGTAAATTTGTTAACCTAGTTAAACCATCAAAGGGCATAATTGGAATTACCAATTGGGAATATTATTATTTTTTTAAATTGTTTGGAATCGTATTTCTCTTTTTTTGAAGATCAGATAAATAAGACAAACATAAAAGCAATTATATCTAGAAAATGGTCGATAGTTGGTGATTAATAATTTAACGTAAAATATATATTTTCTAATAATAATAAAATATAAAATAAAAACGAAATTGCTTTATGGGAGATTAAATCATTTGAAAATCACATATACTGTGATAACTATTATCATAAAATATTATTTCACATGATTTTTTTCATCTATGGCTAGAATTTAATATATTAATCAACATATATTTGTTTCACACAAAGTGTTAGTTTCAAATATATTCGGTTCATAATGTGAAACTTTTAGTTGTATTTTTCCTTTCACAAACACATAAACAAATGTTCATATTGTAAAACAAATACACTGAATCCAAACCGTAGATGGAAATGGTCATATAAAATAACACATGATGCACCAATTTTCTAGGTTATCACAGTTTTTTTGGCTTTTCAAATCATATAATATATTTCTTATTCTTTTAATAAGAAAAAAGAAAAAAAATACATATAAAAAGACCAAAATACCCCTAGTTTTTACTAGATTAACAAATTTTTGTTAACTCCTTTAGTAAAAGAAGCTATAACCATAACAACTTGAATACCACAGAAACCCTCGGTTCAACGGTTGTAGCACTTGTCCGAGTAAAAGATCCATTTCTCAACGCATTTCTTTAGACAAAGACTCCGTTTTTTCCTCTTTTATAGGGACGTGAGTCGTAATTTACAACATACCACAAGGACCAAAACCGTAACTTACTCTTTTATTACAATTTACAACCCAGAGGAAAATGAAGTATCAGTGAGACAATCAACAATCTTTAACTTTATCTTTTTCAGTAAAAATTCCACCTTTTCAGTACAAAACCATGGACCCATCAAAGCAGACAACAAAAGCTTCAAAACCCATTTCTGTCTCTTGATTTTGGCCACAAAAAATGTACAAGTTTTCGATGCAGAATGTACAAGTTCTTGATGCATTCTGGATTTGGGGATTTCAGAAGAATGATGAACAGTCCACTTTTGATGAATTGATCACAGTCTGCAGAAGCAATATGGCAAATTTTGATCATAAAAGTGAAGCCAAGAAAATCATCAAGAAACATGTTAACAGATTGAAATCATTAGTTATAAGTACCTGATCTGTGAACACTTTTTGGTTTTTTTTATCATCGATTGCGAATGAGTGATGATGACGCACGAGTTCTGTTTGATCAAGAAACGAAATGTATGAGTTCAAGAATCGGGCTTTAGTTTGTGGGGTTTCGGATAAGGCAATGGGTAGGTTCAGATGAGAACCGTAAGTATTTTGAGAACTTGAAAACCAACGGTTCATGAATTGATATTCATCATGAGGTTGTAAGGCTATTCATTATGAATAATTCGTAAAAAAGTTGGTTCTCAAGGACAAGTTCAAATGAGAGCGATAAATGTTTTGAAAGCGTAAGAATCGACTATTTATGAATAGATATTCAATCATGAATATTTAGGGTTATTCATTACGAATAATCAACAAAATAGTTGGTTCTCAGATTCTCAAAATATTTATGGTTCTTTTTCTGAACCTGTAGTCTAGATAAATGAGAACTAACTATTTTGAGAACTTGAGAACCGACTACTCATGAATAAAAAAAATTCATAATGAATATCATGAATATTTTAGGTTATTCATTATGAATAATTAATAAAATAGTTGGTTCTCAGATCCTCAAAATATTTACGGTTTTCATTTGAACCTGCTCAGATGAAGCAACGGGTCTAACTTTTTCGGATTCTTGAAGAACTTGGCACCTTCATCAATGTCATACTTTCGGCCAGAATCTTCGTACGCGGCTATTTTTCGGGTTTCCCTGCTGTAAATCTTGTTATGAATAACGGATCGATATAACCATGATTAGGAAAAAAACAGATTGAAATATAAAGCTTTAATCTTTTCGATCTTTCCCCTTGAACGTAAAACCGTATGCATACCTTATCTAACAACGGTGGTCTGGTACTCGTACGAGCAGAATCCGGAAAACAGAATTCGTGTTCTTCGGTTTCTTCAAGAAATGCAAAATGCTTGCTTCCTGAAGAGAACATGAAGAATCTTGATTAACAATCCAATTACAGAAACAAACTTAAGTTTATAGGATCAAACAATCGTGCGTCATATGTGAAGGTGTTAAAATAAGCTGATAAGTTTTTAGGACAATTTGGAAATAAAACGTCTTATTAATCTTTTTATATGATATATTTGAAAAAATGTCTGTATAAAATAAAGCTAATAGTACACTTTATGTCCTAAAAGAACACTTTTACATATGACAGCACAATTGTTTGGTCCTATAAAGCAGTCCATTGGAACATTTAGACATATGTAACGTCCTATAAAGCAGTCTATTAGACATTTTAACGTCCTACAAAATCGATTTTGTTGTAGTGAACTGAGTGAGATCTTACGATGCTAAGCGAATCCTCAGTATAAGTTATGATCGCCATATACGCGTGAGTATGGAAGTAGTTCTTCGACCTCAATCCGCGAAGAACAATTTGAGTTTTTCTTGATTCGGTTACGGTTGATAGATTCAACTTCCGCTAGAAATATGCTATAGACGGGTCTATGATCCGAAAATCTTGATTCCCCACGAACATACGACATTTGATGGAGTCCGTTACCGTACCATAATATTCGATCACACCTTCAAAAGAAATTTTAGTCGAATTTAGTTCTAAGATGACGGGAACGAACGGAGTTTGTTTTTTATTCAAGTTTTGTTTTCCGAAGAGGATTTACCATGCGGGAGTTCTTCGTTTTTCTTTCGGGTGCATATCATCGCCTGCGTATCGGTCGGAGTTATTTGAATATTTATAAGTTGGAGGGAAATATATCGCCCCTTCGTTCCATCCGTAGAACGCTCGCCCCCTTCTTTGTTCTATTCGAAGCTGTAATCATACAAAAAAATTGATAACTTTAATGAATTTATACAAGCACCTGTAAGTTCAAATGAGAACCACAAGTATTTCATGTATTATTCATAATGAATAACCCTGAATAGTCATGATGAATGTCATACATTTTCATTAAGAATAGTTTTCATGATCTATCACGACATTCATTATGAATAAAGCATGGATAGTTGGATCTCATGTAACAAAGTTCCTAGAGACTTGCCTGATCATTTTCCAACAATGCCCTCCAATTACGCATCTCTACAAGTGCCTTAGCAGCTCGGTATGAAAGGGCAATTCGGTAATTCAAGTCGCCAAGCCATATAATCCGACTGTATGTATGCAAATATACTCTTTCAGTTTGTATACAGAACCTAGAATCTACACAATCTTGCAAAAAAAATTGAATTCGGAACCCAAAAAAAGCTTGGTCTTACTCGTGATCGAGGATCGTTTGAGGCGAGTTCTCATCTCCCATTCGTTGCACTCTCGGAAACCGAGTTTTTCTCAGAATTTCCATAACATCCGAGTTTCGCCTCAACTCATCGCCTTCCTTTTGGCCCGAAGTCAAGTGACTACAAATGAAGCAAAAGCTTGTTTGGTGCAATGACATGCTAATTGAGATCGAACCCTGAAATCATTTCAAATATGAATCAAGATTTCTTGAAATTACCTTGCGTTTGGTACGTTGGACAAGACAGGACAGGACATGACTGGGTTGGACAAAAATACAGGTTTTTGTCCCACCAAAATAGGTGGAAGAAAAGCCAGGGAGACACCAGATCGGTAAATTACTAAACTACCCATGTCTAATATACCCACAAAAGTCAAGGGGAAGACGAGATAGGTAAATTGCTAAACTACCCACATCTTTTTCACCCACAAAATTCATGGAGACAGACAAAATACGTAAATTACTAAATTACCCATGCCTAATTCACCCACAAAAGTCAAGGAGACGAACAAAATAGGTAAATTACTAAACTACTCATGTCTCATTCACCCACGTACGTCACCGGTCACGGGTCACGTCTTGTCGAGTCTTGTCTACGTACCAGACCAGATGCACGCTTAAAAGATTTGTTGTAAAAGAGAAAAGAGTGTTTTTTACCTTGTTTCCTAGATAGCCCATTAATCCTCTACCTACACAAGAAACTTTCATGTTTCTAACACTATCTCTAAGATCCCTCTTTACCCAAACTGTTAGATATATTCCAACCATTTGCTTGCTTGCAACCAAACAATATCTCGAGTTTCCGGTCGGTTTATCGCTATCCTCAATCAAAAAAGATCCGCTAAACGGGATTTGTGAGTAATGTGTGTCGTTAGGTGAATCATCGGGCCCATTATCTTCATCTGAAGATCCACCACCCCATCGGAAATAAGGTTCATAATCCAACGGCCGGTCTCCAAACATGGCACGATCGCATACGCTATATCGGCGCTCGAACTGCGGCTGTGGTGGTGCCATTTCGCTCTCCCTCATCCTCATGCTACGACTCAACGATTGGAAAGACCGACGTTGGAAGAAAGACGCGGTTTTCTGTCTCGTGGATCCTTCGAAATCTGCGTCTAACTCCACAACTGGATCGGGGACCGGTGAGGTGGTGTGGAATCCACCGCTTGTTCCCGGAAGACTGTTAAGCGTTTTCCGTATGAGCGCTAGCCATTTTTTAGCCGGCCCGTTGTCTTCCGTCCCCAATACGTTTCCAGCGTTTAGAGGAACGACTTCTTGAAACCTGATCTCCAAAAGGCATCATATTTAACATCATTAGCGGTGTAAGAATATATAGAACCCCATTGAATTAGTCTCAAAAGAACCCTCGAGAATGAAGGAAGGTTCAAGTCTAGCAGCTATGGGACTCCAACATGCCGCCTCCAACAAAGGTTAGACATACACAAATCATCCAATCAGTGTTGAGTCCCGAAAGTGAAAAACCCCCATCTGACACAGAGGTTAGAAATGGAAAACCGAGGAACACCCTGGTACCATTCATCTATATGATGATATCAACACTTGCATATAAGTAATTGAAGTTGTTTCTTGGTTTATGTGCAGGTTATATGCACATGTGCATATCGTTAATGATTTGCGAGGGCGTTCCTCAGTTTTTCAATTTTTTTTACGGTTTTCCCGAACCTGGGCCTGTATATATCAAACAGCAATGGGGCAAATAGGACTCACCCAAGAACATAAATGTCAGCAGGAGGTGAAGTGTGTAACCAATCTTCAAGATTCAAACCACCGGTTGGCGATTTTCCGGCGACATTCCAGGTGGCTACGAAGATCCTATCGAAAAATTCGAAAAGGAATAAGAACATATGAACAACACCCACAAAGAACATCGATCAAAGATCGAGATTAGATCGAAAACACACCTATAATTATCGACATCCCTCACTTGGGCAGCATCAAGATCAACCTTATTTCGATTCTTCTTGCTTGATCTCTCTGAAAAAATGGAACCTTTTTCAAAATGGGGGTTTTTTTTAAGTTGATTTGTGGTCCAAAAAGCAATAAATAGTCTGAAAATGGCACCTGTTCTTTTGTTTTTCTTGATGTTGCAGGTTTCTCTTTCATGGAAATTGTTCCTCCATTCTTCATCTCCACCTGCAAATAATGGAAAACCCATCAAGAGAGCTTCGATTAAAGCTGCAAAAATGGCGATTTTAATTCTAAATTCCATTGAAATTCGAGATTAATTGAAGAACCCACAAAAAGGAAAAGAAAACAAAGAACAGATCTTGAGAGAAAAAAAAAGTAGAGATTCCAAATGTGATATGTACAGAAGCATACAGTCATTGATACAGAAATAAAGCAAACAGCAACTCAATTGATGTTTCCCTAAAAAAAATACAAAAAAAAAAAAAAGATTTAAATGATGAAAAAAATCACCTCCAGAACTGAAATCATCAGCATGGAAATCTTCAGCTTTGCTCTTGATATTAAACCATCTCTTGAGGGTTTTAGGCCAAGAAACCTTGAATCATTCACAATGAATAAAGAGTTATATTCACAATGAATAAGAGCTGTATTCACAAGAAAAACAATCAAATCTGAAAAGAACAGACCTTGGTTTTCTTGCAGTTTTCATCTCTCATTGTTCCAAAACTTCATATATATACATAAATATATATATGAATACAAACACCCAATAATGAATTTACAGAAAGTAAGAGTACGACTTAAGATTCAAAGGAATAGAGTCCAAAAAAATTGAATCTTTCCCTCAAAAAATTGGGGGYCAAATGAATATGAAATGAAACAAAACAAAGAAAAAAGATGGGTAAAGATTGTGTTTTTATGAATACCCACAAGAAAAGTACAGAGTTATGTTGAATCTCAGGATATAAAGAGGAGAAGAAAGTGGCAGTTTCTTGGCATTTTGGTTTCAAATTTGCAAACAAAGAGTCAAATCAAAGAGAGAAACCCCAGTTGGGCTTTGTTTTCTGTAGGAGGTCTATATCTTCTCTCACTTACACCTATTTGTTGTTGGGTACGCAAGAAACAGACCAAATAAACAAAAGAAAACAAAGGCCAAAATTCAAGAAAAATATCAGATTTCAAAGAGAGCAATGCAGAGACTGTATCTCTCTCTATGTGTGTGTGTGTATATATATATATATATAGAGAGAGAGAGAGAGAGAGAGAGAGAGAGATTCTTGTGGGTTGAACAAGACAACAGTGACTAAAGAAGGAGAGAGCAAGGGGGTCTTCTCTTCTCTGCTTAAAAACCTCAAAGAATCGAAATTAAAGAGAATAAAGCATAGGGGCAGGGCGTGGGGTGGGATGGGGCGGGGTAGGGGTGTTATTCAACAACAATCGAGACCATTTGCCCCAAATCCTAGGGCGAACCCACCTATGTGTTTAATGAGAAAGAAGGGTATTTATGAGGGGAGATTATGTCAAATATTTTGGTTTAAACCCAAACCATGGAAACATATAATCAAAGATCACTTTCCTATTTTTATAACAAAAAAAAAATCTTGGCTTTTGACCATTTTGGTCAAACCCTCTTCAAKAAATCTTGGGTTTTACATTCAATTTTCAAGATTTCCTTTTTGTGTGTTGTTCTTGTGGGTATGGTTGGATTTGGATTTCATTGGGGTGTGAGCACTCTACTTCTACTAYATGGGTTCAATTGGCATGAACAACTTCATGGGGTTTTGGGAGATTTTGTAGAGTGTTTTTTATGGGTTTGGTGGGATAATGGTTTTTAATCTCCTTAACTCCCTCTCTTTTTTGTATGAGACAATGTGTTCTTTTGCCATTTGCTATATCAAGAAACTTGTCTTCATGGAAGCAATACCGATATATGGTCCCAGCCTCATTTCGGCTATGAACGAGTCATTAATCTTAGCTAATAAAGTAAATAGCAATAAGGCTCACATTTATTAGAAAAATATCTGTAACAACCCGTTTCGTTTCACATTGATAGAAAATGGGATCTGTGAGCTTCTTATAAAGCTCAAGTAGTGGGTTATCAATAACTTCCACCATTGTTTTAAGTTGGATTTGAAGTTATTGAGTCAGCTTGTTGTTTTGGGCTTTGAAGTGTTACAATATTCTCAGGTTTCGTATAAACCAGTGTCGATATCCGGCTTCCCTAATCGTGAATGAAAACGTACCCATAAACCAAACGATGTCCTAGAGTTTCGGGTCATGGACACATGGTCTTTAATATTCTAAAATCACATGGAGCATGTGGGAGAGTGTGTTTGGCCCTTAAACCAAGCCAAAGGGGATTTACAGAAATAGTGTTAGATTTAGTGTAATTAATTAGTTAGATAATTAATTAATTAATTAATTAATATATAAAAAAAGGGGGTAAAGTGTATTAAATTAAGAGGTATAGCCCTCCAAAATGTAGCCCACTACTTCCAATCCTACCCCTACTCAACCTTCCTCCAGCATTAACAAACCACTTGGTCTCCATATTGAGGTTGTCTAAAGGTATGTCTCAACTCTCAAATGAAAAAAATATATTTTACTTTTATAATTTTAAAAAATATATATATAGACTTGGAATCATGTAAGAACAAGGGTTTTTCATGAGATCCGTAAGACTAATTCTTGAACCCTTAGATTAGATTTACAATATGACAATCTGAACATTCATAAACACCAATCACAAGATTGTCACCGTCCAACTTTAGACCATTAGATCATTAGCTTATAAAGTTGATCAATGAACATAAATTAGTCTTATAGGTTTCATGAAAAACCTTTGGTCTCACGTAAAACCAACTATATATATAAAGTTTTTTTTTTCTTCCAGAAATACAACTATACATGCTTTTAAGGATGTTTGAATCAAATTTAGATCACTAGAATGATATTTGCTTAATCATAACGAGATATATCTCGATTTCAATGTTTTATTTTATTTTTTTGGGCTTTGTCGATGTTATAATATGAATTTATGTGGTTTTGAACAAACAATAATTTTTTTCTTAATAAAATATAAATTTGAAGATATCATAAAAGAGAAAAAAATATATACAAGTTCTCATTTTTTGTGTAATTTCTTTAGTTCAATTTTTTTATTGTAATTCAATTTAGGTGTTATGACGAAATAATTTATTTTTGGTTTAATAAATAATTTTTATAAAGATAATAACTAAGTATTGTGTTAAAACTCAACAATTATCTTGATTTATATTTTAAATAAAAAAAGTATCATGTATATGATTATATTTATGTATAGTTAGTTACACGAATTTAAACATAAAACTTAATAACTTATACTTACGCATAATTTACTTGTAATATACATTACTAAGTAGTGTTTTATGTATTAAAAATGATTTTTAAGAGTTTTTATCAAATGTTTTATGATATAGTATAGATTAACTGAATTTTCATAATTTGGGATCTTGAAATTTTGATTGTTTTGTTAAAATAATCATGTTGGAAATGCATATTTAATAACCAAAATGTYGTATAATTTGGTAAAGTATTTATAATTAATTAAATATTTAACATGTTTTTGACAAAAAAAAAGTAAACGATAATTGCAAAAACAGGGGGAAAAGTTACTGTTTTTGGTTAATTAACATAAAAACTTACCAAAAAGAAATAAAATTTTAACATTTTTTTTACTTTGTGAGATTTATAAGAACTTTTACCTTAAAGTTTTGTTTCACGTGGGGTTTTTCTATCTAAGTATATTATTTAATGTATTGATAATAATTTATTTGTTTCATACATACTCAGTTCACAGTGTGAAACTTTTTTAAATACTTTTTTGTTTTGTAAGCACGACAAAAAAGTTCATATTGTGAAACAAATAATGTTAATCACTGTATTAAATTTTAGTCAATATATATATATATATATATATTTTAATTTTAATTTAAAATTACCAAAATTATAAATTTTCTAATTTATTTATTGATTTGTGGTTGAGATTAGATCTCATGGTTACCACAAAATATTTAGTTCTTCCTTGAATGAATCCCTATATATATATATATATATATATATATATATATTAAGTATTGAGAAGCTGATAAATTTTTACTCAACATCATACTCTTGGTTCATGAAAGATTTTACTGTTTTTCAACTTGTAAATATATAAAGACATAAAAACGTTAAAAATCGGTAATTTCAATAAAAACGAAGCAAAAACTCCGTTTATTCAGATACTGGTATATGTTTAGGTTTCGCTTGAAGAACTTTTATTAGATTCGAAAACATGTTATAAAGTAGAAAAATACAAGGTGAAAAGAGGAAGATATTCTTGAAAATAGGAAAATTCGAACACAGAATAAAAGGGGAGAATCTGAATTACATTGACGTGAGATGCCACCAAGTCGCTTTCATTACTTGTATTTATTAATCCAACACCATATTATTCTTGGAATTTGTGATTACTTGTTTTAAAGGT
>NC_037532.1:1384869-1392681 GCF_001531365.2 Cynara cardunculus var. scolymus | reverse complement strand
CCCGTTGCCATGTCTATTTAAAGGAGTGCTAATGACACCTTTTAATAGATGTGCTAAATGTTTAAAGGAATTTCGGGACGGAATTCTTTTGAGGGGTGGATAATGTGATAACCGGATCCTGGTTATTACCCAAGGTAATTAATGTGTGATTATTTGACTAAATGATTATGTGATAGCATGATAATTGATACATGTTGGTATGAGAATTTGTGTATTAATTGGTTAAGTATATATATATATATATATGTGTGTGTGTGTGTGTGTGTGTGTATGTGTGTGTGTGTGTATATATATATATATATATATTATGCATGCATGAGGTATGAATGTATGTATGTATGTGCATGTGTGCATATGTGGGTGTGCATGTGTGCATATGTGGGTATGCATGAGGTGGAAGGGGAAGGAAAGTTGGTTAGCCGACCTTCCATATTTGGGAAATATAAATAGGAGTCTTAGCCTCTTCATTTGACTTCCCCTGCTATTTTGAGAGAGACTTAAAGAGAGTTGTCCGGATTTGCAAAAAGGAGGTGATTTCAAGTTGATTGCAAATATTTGGTTTCAAAAGCTTGTTAAGGTGAGTGGTTTCTAAACTTTTTTGCATAAAATTACTACTGGTTTTATTTGTATGTTTCATGTTATTATTCTTTAGAAAGAAACCTTGCATAGTTTTGTTTAAGTGTTTATCCGGACAAAGAGTGACCGGATTAGTTTAAACCGGACAAGCCTTGAGCGGCTTATTGACCGGTTTAGTATAAACCGAATAAGTCTTAAGCGGCTTATTGACCGGACAAGTATTTAATCCGGACAAGCATTAAGCGGCTTATTGACCGGATTAGTTTAAATCGGTCAAGTCTTGAGCGGATAGTTGTCCGGACATTGATATCCGAACAAAAATGATGTTGCTTCTAAGTGTTAAACTGATCAAAGCTTATGTGGTATGTTGTCCGGACTTGATATCCGGACAAACTTGATTTTAATCTTGTGGTTAAATCGGACGATGCTTGACCGGATTGTTGACCGGATTCGTGTTGAAAATATTTTTGATGGAAATTATTATTTTATTATAAAATGAAGTTTTGATATAAATGATTTTGGACTGATAAACAATTCCAATAGTTGCGGTTTATTCGGAATTATTTTTATAAATGTTTTGATGAAGTGATAAGGGTGACATATCAAGGAGAGGTGTCCATTTGATATAAGGGTGACATATCAAGGAGAGGTGTCCATTTGATATAAGGGTGACATATCAAGGAGAAGCGTCCATTTGATATAAGGGTGACATATCAAGGAGAGGTGTACCATGGGATAAAGGTGATATATCAATGAGAGGTGTACATTTGATATAAGAGTGATATTTGTATGTGTGTGGGTTATATAACTCATTCTATTATATCCTTTAAGACTACCAAGGTCTAGAATATTTATTTCTTTGTGATTTAAGGATTTAGGATCAATGTTCTTAATTGGAAATCATAGACTGGATGTTATTAAGGAGAAAAGAACAGGTTTGGTCTGAAACTTTGTTTAAACCTCGTTTGATGAGAAAAAGTTTAAAAGTGGCACTATATGGAACCCGATTGGTTCAAAAGTATGAGATTTGAATAGCTACGTGATTAGCTTGAAAAGTGGAAAATGATTTGGTATTATGTTCTTGTGTATTCATATATTTGTTATATATATGAATAATTGTTTTTATAAAGGTTTTGGTGATCCTTCACCCTGCAATGACATGAATAGGGTATCTCACTAGACTTTTCAGTCTAACCCTCGTTTTTGTGATTTTAAATATGTATTGCAGGAGGCGTAGAAGGTAAGGGAAAGGAAAAAATGTAATGTTTTTCTTATATGCATTATAGATGAGGAATTGCTTTTGATGCATAGTTTTGTTGATTAGTACAAGATATATATTTTGAATTTTTGGACCTTGTATTTGATCATGGTAGATTCTTGTACTAAAGGACCCGAATGATATATGAATATGTATTTTTTTGGTATGAAATATGTATTTCATGCAATGTATGGGTTTGGACGTTACAGTTTTGGAAATTGAAATTTTTATTAAAAAAATATATAAAATATTAAAACCAATCAAATAATATAAGATATTTTATTATTATTACTATTAGTGATATATATTATACAACTATTTTATACACGTATTTTTACACATTAACAACAAGACATTTAATAAGTGTATTGTTATATTCGTAGTTTTGTTATTTTAAAAATATAAATGATATATAATTTAATTAAAATATATCATTTTATAGTCAAATATGGTACTTATATTTTGCAAGTCAAAGTCAAAATTTCAAGTGTTGTTACTAAATATGTTTTTATTTACGTTATTTTAAATAATGTCTGATAAAACACTGTTTAATTTTATACAAAAAGAATAATAATTTGTATATTTTAATTTTGTATCATATGGGATATTACTAGAAGAATAATGGAGGGACAGATTCAATGACCCGAAAACGCTGTTAGSAAAATAGTTCCTTGTAAACGATACTGATAGACATTGTTTTGTATAATTGTGTTTCAAGAACTGTTAAAATACGTGTTTTTTTAAATCCATCATAACTTAATATAAATAATATAATTGAAATTCTTTTACATTTTAATAAACAWGATTAATTTACAAAAAAAACTATAAATATAATTAATTTGATTAAAAAAATCCAAAATTTAGAGGTATTTATTATTTCCAACACAATTATGAATTTATTAAAAGGTAATAGTAATAAAAGTGGTATTCCCATAACATGATGGGAGGGGTAAATATGTAAAAGTTGAAAAGTATTGAGGTACAATTTATGGACAATTATGGAATTTTTGGTCAACTACTTGTCCTCTTATCTTTAATTTGTTTGACCATAAATATTTAAATAAAACATATATTTATTTATTCTTGGATTATTTTACTTTCTATTTTTAAATATATTAATAAAACACATTAATTACTAATAAAACCTATTTAGAATTGTGGTCCTTTTAACTTTTTTGCTTTGTTTTTTTTTATATCTTAAATAATAAAAACTATGATTTATAATAATATAATATTTATRTACGACAAATGCAACAAATAAACTGATTCATCCTCATTTTTGTTAAGATTTGAACATCTGGTCTCCTACGAGGCTAAAGGCCCGAATACTGAAGAATGGTAGCAGGTAAAAATTGTCTTCTTTACTTGATGTATGGAGACATAACTTGTGAACAAATGAACCTAATTTTTTGTAACTAWAATCGTACCTAATTTGAACCAACTTTCACATTGTAATGAATAGTGACTCATCGTCGGTGAATATGGAGACGTTGATGCAATTTCGACGATTACAAACCCAATTGGGTCTCTTCTAAGTGAGCAGTGAAACGTGGAGGTTTTGTCCTGTTGGATTGCACTTTTTATAGTTAATTGTTCATGAATTATGTTCATCGACTTATTTATCACCTCAGCCAGTCATTCAAGACCTATACGTTGTTTTAGGATTACTTATTTATTCCTTGGAGACAAAGGGGCTCTGGTTCCACTGTTGTTGAGTGTACTGATATTTCTTGGTTGTTATCCCATGTTTATTTCATATCCTTTAAACCAGTGTTTATTATCATACTGATTGTTCTACTCTTTTCTGAACTGGTTGTATTACATGGGTTCACACCCTGTAAATTATAGAATCTAAATAAACTTTTCAAGAAAGTATGGACAAAAGCAGTCGCCACTGTAAATACATTATTTTAATTTCACTGCGGTTGAAAACAGACTACAATATACGTTACAGTTTAAGAAGTTTCTATAAAATAAGAACCCTTATGCATCGAGCCAATCTCTCGCTTGGTCTATAACCAGATAAGGGTCCTTTTTATAACAAATGAACCGGTTTGAATTCGTACGGGTCGTTAATGTGGCACGGTCTTGATTGTAGTTTGAGGTCAAAAGGCATGTTCAGGCAAAGACCAACGGTTTTAACTTTTAAAACACTTGTCGTCATTTAAAGCTAAAAGTTGATGTGTCAAATGTTTATCCTCAAATCAAAATAATGMATGCTACCTCCTTGAAGTTTGGTCTAGCAATCAACATATTTGGTAAAAGACAGTCACTTTCATTATCAGATATAAAAAGAATAATCAAAATACAGAACCGTGGATAAAAATGAGGCAAGTCTAGCTCGTATGATGCTTAAACTAATTATACAGAACTATGCTATATTATATGTTAAATTGGTTAGATAGTATGATGCTTCGTTTTTSTGTGAGCTGGTGAGCCCGACTAGAAAAAAAAAACCAATAGCTTAAAAATGTCTATGAATTATGCTCGATAAAATAAATTTTACAATAATATATATATATATATATATATATATATATATATTAGGAAAATTTGCATTAAAAAAAGCAACGTATTATTAACTTAAGTACTTTTAAAACTTTTATTTTTGTACCTAAGATATAAAGTTTTAAACATTTAAGTACCCGAGTAAACAGTTGAAACATTAATTGATTATCATGTTGATGTAGTGAGTGATGTGGTATCCAACTCAATATTATTTGCTATTCAACCAAATTTCATCATATCGCTCGCCATATCAACATGGTTCAACCAGTTACCCGGGTACTTAAATGTTTAAAACTTTATATCTTAGGCATCAAAATGAAAGTTTTGAAAGTACATTGCCCAAAATAAGAATCAAATTCAAGTACGTTATTTTTTTCATACAATTTGTCATATAATTTATCTATTTTAATTTTCAATGGAGACATATATGAATAAAGACATTCGTATGAGGATCAATTTTTGTTCATCTGTGATTGACATAAATTATCATTACYGACTACAGATTAGATGTTTGATGAAAAATAATATCTTATAAATATTCCTAGTAAAAATATTGAAATTGATTTTAGATTTTCTGTATTTAAAATGAATATTTATCTTGTATTTGATTATATTTATCTGCAGTTAGTTACACGAATTTAAAAATAGWGCTTTAATAAGTTATACTTACACAAAATTATTTGTAATATTGAATTTTAAGTAATATACATTACTAAGTAGTGTTTCATGTATTAAAAATGATTTTTAAGAATTTTTATCAAATGTTTTATAATATAATATAGATTATAGTATCAGTAAAAAATTCATAATATTAATTTAAAGTCAGAGTATGGCAAAAAAGAGAGTAGACCATCTTAAATGAATTCATTATACTTATTTTTCACATAAATCATTGTCAATAAATATACTATTTTAATGTTATGAATAATACATTATTTATATGTAACACTATTCATCAACACTATTTTTTGTTAAGATTTTGATTTTTAAGATATGTTTCTATATTATATCATTAGTGAAAAGTTTAAAAAAAACCTAATGAATTTTCTCATTTTGAATAGTTCAGGGGTTGTTTGTTTGCTAGTTAATGGTTCTATTAATAGGCAGTATCTAAATCGTTAAGAGGTGAATCTTGTTTCTCATTTTGAATGGTTAAGGGTATTTGTAACCGATTAGGGTAACCGGTGGTCCCAGGCTGAGCCCAAACTGGTCCTATATTAAAAAAAACATTTTCTTTTTATACATTTTTAATAAATGTTAAAAAAATATTTTAATGTTATTCTAATACTTTTTAAAATATCTAAGTAGATCAATCAAATACACATAAAAAATATGGTTTATTGTAGTTTTATAATTGATTTTCAATCAAATACAATTAAAAATTATGTTTTATAATTGGTATTCAATCAAATACACTTAAAAAATATATTTTTATTGTAAATTTATAATTCGATTTTCAACCAAATACACTTAGAAAACTAGAAATACATTTAAAAATACATTTTTTAATAAAAATATCGGGCTGATCACAGGCCAAACCTATAACCGGTCCCAAACCGGTCCCGAACAGCTTAATCTGGTTTCATATTAAACATCGACTAAATACATAAAAATACAAACAACTCAGATAAACTCATTATACATTACATATTCAAGTTTTTTTTTGAAGTATATAATATATATATATATATATATATATATATATAACAAATAAACTTACACACTCTCCTCACTTATATATATATATATATATATAACAAATAAACTTACACACTCTCCTCACTTATAGTGAGGTTTGAACCCATTACCTCTTAAGAGACCAAAGACTATGATATCGTTAGACCACAGACCCTTTAGTCAAATTCAAGTTTTTACTCATAAAATTTGACTTGATTTTAACAGAATACATAATTATTTAACATATACAAGTCAGACCAAGTACAATGTTTGTACTTTGCTCTTGGTTTTTGTATGATGGGGATTCATTGTATATTGATAATGGGAATGATCTACAAGAACTATGGGACCAATTATCCAATCTCAACACATAATTGAACCCTCATTTTCTAATTTATGATGTCATTTTTCCATCCCACCAAACATTATCYAAAACCTTTTCTTTAGTATAATTATAAAGGCGTTCAGCCTACAGAAAYTGTTCACGGTATTTTAAAAAAGGCAGATGTTTTTAAGAAACTATACACTGATTTGGTGAAACGGTTTTGAGTGATTCAGATTTCGTTGAAAGATTTGGAATGAAATTGGATTTCAATTTTTTATAAAAACAAATTATAAAAATAAATAAATTATCTTTTTATTAATTAATTGTTGTAAAACAATTGTGTTTACATTTTAAAATATTATTAAATACAAATTCTATAAAATCCTGTGAAATACCAATCAAATTTAGGAAATCATTCAGAACAAACATAGGTTTAGTTTGAATGAAATTCAATTCTAAATCTCTTCAAAACCAATCCAATCCTACAAACCAAACGAGACCTACCATTTTGGTTTGTCGGATTGGATTTGAAGAAATTTAGAATTAAATTTTATTTCAAGCTCATATTTGTTTTGAAGAATTGCATATCTTTGAAATTTCGAGATTTCATTACAAACATGAAAATTTTGAAATCTCAAGGGGGTAGTCCGTATTTTACAAAATCTCATAGAATATGTTTATAATAATGTTTTGAAATATATTAAAACACCTGTTTTATAATAATAAATTAATAAAAAATAATTTTATAATATTTTCTAATTTATTTTTGTAAATTATTAATAAAGAATGAGATCCAATTCCATTCAAAGTCCCACAAACCAAACATATCAAAGATTCCAAGATCCTTCCATATCCAAATCCAAATCCAACCAATTTTAGATCCTTCTATCAAATCCAAATCACTCGAAACCATTCCATCAAAACCAAACGCCCCCAAAGGGTCCATTCGGTTTACAGAATTTGATGAGATTTATTACTGGATTTCATTCCAATCCCATATTTGATTTAAAGAAAAAAAAAGTCAACAATTGAAATTCCACAAACACTGGATTTAGAAATCCCATGAGAGCAGTAGATATTTCACAGGATTTCATAAGATTTGTATGTAATAATGTTTCAAAATCATTTCACGAAATCCAAATCCTACGAAAATCATTTCTTGAATCCAAACAACACCAAGTCATTTCACTACACAACAAATTCATTTTGTCAGTCATATTCATACTTGCAATGAAATAAACATATGATAATATGGCATGTTTAATGAAGATGGGTCCCACATAATATTATAAAAAAAGAGAGCATGAAACCAACCTTTGCACACAAACTAATAGATGACTACACTTGACTACTTGAAAGAAAAACAGATGTGAAGAAAACTTGCTTATTTAGTTGATGTGAAGCTTTTCACCAAGGTAATATAATTGGGGGAGGTTTTTTTAGGATGGGTTGGGTTGGGTTGGGTTGG
>NC_037532.1:1341897-1384661 GCF_001531365.2 Cynara cardunculus var. scolymus | reverse complement strand
GTTGCACATTGTGAATGATAGAAAAAGACCACTTAATATGTTTTAAACATTTAATTTATCGTCTCCGGAGAGAGATTGCCTTTCCACGATGAGAGAGGTGCATAACCGCAATTTTTAAACATGCCCATAAAAGATGAAAGAATAAAAGAACAGAGAGCAGTTTCCCACCAAATAATGCAACCTAAAATGTGCAACCATGTGACCTGATTTCCACAATTTGTATGTTATGTGACCACCCCACCCCATCCATCAACAAGTAAAAGAAGACACAGTTCAATTCCCACAATTTGTATGTTATGTATGCAGTACTGTTACTTTTTGTAACCATAACTACTAGAGATTCTTTTATAGCAACTTGGCCAATAAGAGAATTGTGCATCTATAATATGATATCCCTTGACCCAATACAAGATAAGCTATTATATTTACACAGGGTTGCATATTTTATGAATAAAACAAAAATGAGCAAATGTAGTTGCTGGAGAGGAGGGGGGGGGGACCAAATGACTGTTTAACTAAAACCAAACTCACACAGTATATCTCACTCGAAAGTAGGGTCTTGGATGATAAAATGTACATAGAACTAACCCTTACCTCAAAAAGTAGAGCATATGCTTCCGTGAAAACCCTTGTTGTGACTATGAGAGCAGACATATAGAAGGAACAAGGACTAGAAAAGATATTGCAGTTCTATCTGAATATGCAACGAATCATATCTCAAAGAACCATTTCAAATGAGATTTACAGTGTCGGTTTTGGTTTGGTTTATATGCAAAGAACCATGAGAAAACACTAAACTTTGACAATGGTAAAGAATGAAGTAGCATAGCATAGTGTATGTATGTATGTATGTATGTATGCATGTATCATTAACTACTAGCAAACTTGTATGAGTTACCATCAATCAGCAATCATTCACCAATGAATATGTTTGGAATCAATCAATGTAGCAATTATGATGAGTTGGTAGCTTAAACTTTCATTCATAAACGCTAAAAAACACATGTATAACCACTGAATCAATACTATAAAAATGATCGATCAAATTAATGAGAAATCTTTTCTAAACTGCAAATAGGCTAATAATCAATGGTTTTAAAAATTCATGCTTAGCTAGCAATCCTGAAATGAAGTGGAGGTGAGGCATGATCCAACTACTTATGGTCCACTACACATGCCATTTTATGCCATCACTTTCGGGATATTACAAGATATAGTTACATAATACACATTATGTATGCATATATTGTCTTGTATTGGAGACAGGAAGTAAGTTGATGAATTGGGTAGCTGACAGCCAAAAGAGCATGCCCAAAATCAACAACAATCGCTCCCACTAAAAACCAAATAAGAAAACACAAAAGTTCGCATACCACCAGCATAAAGGATGAGCACCAATGTAAGATCTCATCTCAGGCCAATTGTACCAGATATTGCCCGCTTTGTCCACACACCTTGATTCATGGTTTTAAAATGCATCTRGTGGAGGAGATATCCAGTCCCTTATAGTTAGTTCCCCTCCTCAACCAATGTGGAATCTTACAACCAACATCTTAACATGTTTACACACAAAAGCTTGTAAATTCCAAATCTTAACGGACCTAATTGACCAGAGGTAATACGAAGATAAACCAAACAAAACTGACCCAATAAAACCCACTTGAAARTAGGGTCTTTTTTGGGGTGGKGTACATAGACCTGACCTCAACCCCATAAGAGTAGAGTGGTTGTTTCTTGAAACCCTCGACTTGTGTAAAAGTGTGAGCAAACAGTTAGAAAGAACAAATACTAGCATGGTATGAGCAATACAACACGGAGATCCTCAAACAAAATGTCACCAAATTATACACCGGAGACGAAACAAAAAACAGGATCAGTAATTCTCCATTATCCGTAATCGCACTGGAAACACAAAAGGTCAGAAGAATTACATCTAGACAGTTACTATCTTGGCCAAGTAAATTCTAGGTTTGAACTTTTAACTGTGTAGCTAAAAGTTGTGGATGCAGGTTTCCTTCCTCTTTTACTCAATGTAAATGGAGATCAATAAATAACTCCATACTTATTGCATTCTGCCAGCTTATTAGTTTATTCACATTGGTCATCCAAAACTATGATCCTGCAGTCAACTTAGTGATCTAAGTTGGTGAGGCAAGTAAAAGTCTTTCACCCCTTCAACTTATGGCAAAAGGAAGATCATTTCTGTATGCAATCTACACAATTCTCAAATACTAAATGGTTTTTTTTTTTTTTTGATTAACTTGGATATCCAACCAGCTATGCGAGCCGATTAATCCCAGGACGACCAACTGTTTTGCAGATAGCCCGGAGCCACCGTATTTAAACCTCCATGGCCACAAGATGATTTTTGTTCCTCCTTGGATTTGAACCTGAGACCTCCTAGTACTTTTGACCTTTGGAGCCAAACTCAAACCAATCAGGCACCACCTTTTGGTTACTAAATGACTTTTTATACCCAAATGTAGGATAATCATTAAATCTAAGGGAGGTTCCTTATAAAATCTTTGATTTCTTTTTACGAACGTCGACTAGACTTGGACTATTTCTCCTTAATATATGTCCCTTCCCTTGAGAAATACTCTTTTTTAGAGGGTAAATATTTGGGGTTTCACGTAAGGCCTGTTTGTTAGCTGCTTAATGAGCTTAATGGGACTCATAACTTATTCAGTCGGCTATACATGACCGATTGGTAATGGCTTAATGATATATAGAAAGTGCTTAGGGAGCATTATGCAAAAAACCAAGTTTTTTCCACACCTCCTTCCATATATGAAAAATCCTCCCAAAAAAACTTTCGCAATTTACACGACCACACAAATAGCTTTATCTATACGAGACTTATGAAAATCCATCCAAACAGCCATAATCTCACATGGTGCAGAGGCAGTCTACAATTTCTAGGGAAGGAACGCTATGGGAAAACCTGTACTCATCTATCCCCCAGATCCATTTAGCCCAATCTTAGCCCTCTCTCAACAGCTCTCGACAATCTGTACCCGTTCAGCCTCTGTTAAAAAGGGCATGGTAGAGTCGCACTTGTGGACTATTTCTACTTTGTATACGTTGGAACCTCCGTTCTTCCTGTCTTCATTATGGGTTCCACATATTCTGAAAACCTATAATGTAACATATAAAGAGCACGTTAAGTAACTCCATTTTTGTATGGCTTGGAAGCAATATTAGGTCATAATTTGAACTAAACGATCACCACATCAAATTCATACAAGTGCAAAACACCACACAAAGTGAATCAGCAATCAGCTTCTCTACTTACAAATCGGATTTTCGGGAACTGTAAGCTGGAGTACCTTAATAACTAAAACTCCGTACCAATCAGAGTTACGAAATTGCAAACCGCATCGGAAATTAATCGAACGTTTTTGTCGGGAGAAATAGAGGAGGTTTTAATCCAGAAAACGGAAGGGATGCAGTGGTAAATTATTTGGAAACTGTAGTTAGGGACGGTCCCTAGGGTTCCTGCGACGTTTGGGACTGAAGAGATCGGGATGAAGGAGAAGACGACGACAGCTAAGAGCCAGAGCTTCCATGGAAGCTTCAGAAATCAGATGGATGAGTTTTACCTCGGCCCATTTCAATAACTTGGGCCCAGAGGCCCCAGACCACCAATACAAATCCAAATTGGACCCGCTTTATCAGAATCTGATTATTGGTAGGATCCAAACTTTTCAGGGGTTGTTCGGTTAGTGTATTATAAAATGGAAATGATTTTTTTTTTTTGATTTTATATAATATAATGGGCTTGTTCTTCCAAAAACCCAAATTCTAATTCCAGGTTAAACGGGGGAATGAAAATTCATTCTTATTTTCATTTCTCTGACTGAACCAAACACCCTCTAAATTGTTTTTAAAATAGAGAAAATTGCATAAAAAGTAATGTATTTTAACTTGATTCATATTTTCGGTAACACACTTTTGAAACTTTCATTTTGGTACCTAAAATGTAAAATTTTAAATATTTAACTACTCGGATAACCAGTTGAAAACTAATTTTAGATTAAAAAAAACTAATTTTTGATTAAAAAAATTAATGTCACTAAACACGCCAGCAAATAATATTAAGTTGGATACTACATCACTCGTCATATCAGCATGATAACCGGTTAATGCTTCAACCAGTTACCTGGGTACTTAAATGTTTAAAACATTACCTCTTAGATATCAAAATGAAAAGTTTTGAAAGTACGTTATCCAGAATATAAATCAAGTTAAATTACAAGTTATTTAGTTTTTTTTTCTTKAAAACTTTTTCTAACCAGTTATATGTAATCTTTTGGTTAAAAAGATGTAARTACCAATTTTTACAAGTTTAATAAATTTATTTATTAAAAAAATATTCTAAATTTAATCATTTAAAATAAGAAAGATGAACGACTTCTTTTTAAACATGAGAGTATATATATACACGTAGCTGAAAATGGTTTTTTTTTTTAAATATATAATTAAAAATATGTGAAAATATAATTAGGTCTATCTCGATCAACATCACTTGACTAACTGATAAACTAGTTGAAAAACATAAAATAGCTTTAAAAAATAATAAATTTTTGATATTTCATAATATTTTTAAAACAAAATATTGATATTAATACAAACAAAAATGATAATAAAATATATAAATAATAAAATAAATTAATTAATAGAATTCAATTTCATTGTCTCTAATTTAAAGGTTATATAACTAAAGTAGATTTACCATGCAAACCATGTTATTTGTACAAACCTCATTCAACAAATCATAATTTTTCATTTTCTTCATTTTTTGTAATTAATGAAAATTGATTAATCAATTTTATTATAAATCGTGTTAATCATGGATATTATCTTCATTATTTTAATTTTAGAGAAATACATGAAACAATTTCATTAATTATTATATGAAACAATTTCATAACCATATATGAAACAACCGTATCAAAAAAAGTATTATATGAAACAATTGTACAAGATTAAACAATTTTATGAAAAAATTTCATAAGATTAAACAATGAAATCGATGGATCTGGTAGTTTTCACTGTTTGTACAAATCAGATGGTTTGCATTTAAATATACCAAATAAAATTAGATCAAACTGCACAATCTGTCTTGAAAGTTGAATCCCACGTAAACTGAACAATAACCCATTTTTTGCACATAATTGTCCATAATAAATTAGCTTACGAGCTAAACCAAATACTAATATACCTCACATAGAGCTAGAATCAGGGGTATGATATAAGCAAACCTTACCGGCTACCATTACTCCAAAACGTACAACGGTTGTTTATGTGAAGATCATATTACAAACCCTAATACAATGAGATAAACTTGCTATGAAGCTAACATGGTAGTTAATTTAACAGTCTATGGCTGTCAATGCCATCATCTGAAATGAAAATTCTGAATTCACCAACGACGGTTATCCGAATGCGTAGATCAGCATAAATACAACCTTAAAAGAATTTAGTACATACCGGATGAACAATATGGCGTTCTACGAATCTTGTAATCGGTGGGTAGTAAGGCATGTCGCTGGTATATGGCTCCAGCATCGTATAATAAATGGCAGCGTGGGTTCATCCAACCATGGTTCGTTTTCTGCCTCGTAATCTCACTGGCAAGTTTAAGATGCAATTGCAAAAATGTAATAAGCAAAAAAAGTCGAATACTGCTCCAACCCAAACAAATGCAGGGTAACAACCACTTCGGTTGCGGGGCACTGGTTAAGGCTCTAGGGAATGTAGTGGAAATCTCATCTTCCCCGGGTGCAAATCTAGGCGCTGCCAAAGCCTTTGTAGCCATGGAGGTGGCCATTCGTGGTCACCCGGGGAATTAGTTGGTGCATGTAAGCCGGCCCAAAAACCATGGACGGACCCGATGTAGAGCATAAGGTGGCCGGTGTCGCCATATTGTTCATCCATCGCAGTGTAAAATTCTAGGGTCGTGAAAGTGCCATTGTATTAATTTGTTGTGTGTCATTGTATATGTTTTGAAACTAAAATGAGAACACAAATTTTCATTCGTAGAGTTCGTTTGCAAGGCTTTTCTTCCACCCCAGACCCGAGTTCGAATCCTGCTAGTGTCATTTTCTTAGTTTTTAATTTTCAATTTCTAATCTATTATGTTTTTGGAAAAAAATTGCAATAAAAGACTTGAACACAAGACCTCGCATATTAAAAAACAATGAACTAACCAACAGATCAATGATGATTTTGTAAAAAATATCCCTATATTTGTTTCTTATAGTCAAATAGTGCCATCGTTTGAAAAAACTTCTCGGTCCGTCCTTGTTGGAAACCCATGGTTGCCCAAAAAACAACAAATGCAGGGTTTGATTCAATACATGATCTCATATAAGGCTTTATAAGGCTTCATCTGGAAAGTTCATTTAGAAACCATAAATATTTTGAGAAGCATGAGAACCAACTATTCATGAATATCATGCATTTTCATTATTCATCATATTCACGAGAAATAATTCATGAATAGTTGGTTCTCACGAATCTCAAATGAACCTTCCCTGCCCCTTCAATGGTATTCAGATATCTAAAACATCTTTACCGACAAAAAACCCAAGGAATCTTGTGAATCAAGATTTGGAAGATCACAGAAAAGGAAATATTGCATTTATTTTGGGACAAAGACAGTACCACAAGAAAACAAAGATATGAAATGAATGTAGAGGAGAATACATGAAATAATACTGTACCTTGACCAAGTTTATTAAGAGTGGATGACCATTGCTTTGAAGACTTCCTATATGCAGCAAGTATCTTATCCATCTATTCAAGAATGTCAAACCAAAGTTATGTCAGTAAAATCCAATTACTGTCTTTTTTTAAGAGGATAATAATTATAATTTTGATACTGCAAAACTCACATACGCATTCTCATATTTGGTGAGGTTTGTACTCCGAGGAGGTCAGGGGTTCAAACCTCACCAGAGGTGAGGATGATGTGTGAGTTCATTTGTTGATATTTGCCGTGTATATATATATATATTATATACTTAAAAAATATGGCTGCGATACTAGGTGCCGCTGGGCCAACGGCCCTTTGGTCAATTACCGTGTCTTTAAAAGCCAATTTCAAGTTAGGGTTTGTTTCAGTGGCTTATGGGTGTGTATGGTACATGGATCAGTACAATACCGATGGGGCCAAAATGCATTTTTTTTGTCCAACCAAAATTGGCAAAACAAAACTCAGGGGACGAGACAAGATTGGTAAATTACTAAATTATCCTTGTCACATCAAAATTTAAAACCTTCCGGAATTCTTTCACAACCCCCCCCCCCCAAAAACCCTCATTCTCGCCCATCCAGTCGTGTCCAGTTCGCATGCTAAACGCACAGTAAGTGACTATTTTCAATTGAGAATACGGTATCATGGAGAATCAATGAATTTCCAAATGGCTTACCACATTTCCACATGAGGAATGCATCGAAAGCAAAGCTCGTTCCAGTACGTATAAATCAACAGCTTTGTCTTCCGGAAGGGTTGATACGAAGCTCAGACCAAAATCAATTAATACCTGAGAAGAGATGGCAAAATAGACTTACAAAAACAAAAACGAGTGATTTTTCAATAATTAAAACTGTCCGATACAAAAAAACAGTCCCGTCCGAAGCTAAATCATACATGTTCTCATTTGCATCAGTACAGGAACTTCAACTATATATCATTGGAATCATACGGATATCTAGTCTTCAAAATTCATCCAAAATTCTATTATACCATCAACTTGATGGTTCTTTCTTTTCTTTTTTGGGTGACCGTGGGTGTCCAGACCAGCTAGCACGTACCTCAACTAATCTCATGAATGGCCCTAAAGTGCTCACCCGGAGGAGCCCCAAGGCCTAGCTTTTATTTGCCAGTTGAGCAGACCCTCAAGGTTTGATGGTTCTCACTTTCCAAGCCATCAAATCGGCAGATACGTAACAACTCCATTGTTCCAAATAAGACAAGTAATATCCTCAATACCGCCACCATAAATGGGAACACTGGAACAACTTGCAACTTGTTGATTACTAAAAGAATGATTCTTTTCTAACCATAAAACTTGGCTTTTCATTGCACAGTAACCATCCACAATGCCAAAAAAGAGTTGAGCATTTGTCAAGTAAATCATTTTAAGTGGTCCATGCTTAGCAAGTTTAGCCAATAATTTAAACCATGAAAAAGCATGCAAGTGCTTGAATTAGCATCAGTCACACACACACATGTATAGGGTCAGGTTCAGGAGAGAACCACCAAAAAAAATGAAAAACTAAGGAACACTCTAGTAACCGTTCATGTGGACAGTATGCAGATGTGCATACAAGTAAATTGTGCGGTATGCACACGTGCATAGAAACCAAGAAACAACTTCAATTACTTGTATGCACATCTGCATACTGTCCACACCAAGGTGTTCTTCAGTTTTTCATTTTTTGGGGCGTTTTCCCCTGAACCTCCCTCTCTCTCTCTCTCTCGATATCTATCTATATATCTATCTATCTATTTGTGTGTGTGTGTGGTGTGTGTGTGTGTATATATATATATATATCACTGACACTACTAGCATAATCAAGAAACCGAATCATATAATCTTATAAAAAGGAATAGAAGGATTAAATATCACGTACCAGCTGATTGCTGCCACTACGCCATAACATATTCGATGTGGTCAAGTCCCCATGAATGACTCCACCATCATGTAACTTGCCAATGGTATCTCCAATTTGCAAGGCAATGTCATCCATCCTTTCTTCAACAACTCCTTGCAATCCAAATTCAAGGAATATATCTTTGATTGATGGACCTTCCACATACTCAAAAGTTAGTGTGTGTGATACAGGATCTACCGCATAAAGCACGGGAGTAGAAACTCCAAGCCTCCTAGCCTTTGTCATACACCTAGCCTCCTATAAATCATGAAATATATCAAGAATAATCACGATGAAATCTTTGAAAATTAAAAAAGGGTTGAGAATAGTGTTAATCTAAGCAACAAACCGCATTTAAGCGCTTGAGCGTGAGCTTTGAATCTAAAGTCGGATGCCTATACTTCTTTGAGAAACGTTCCTTAACAACAGACTTCCTTCCAGCAAACGTTGACTCGAAAACTCTCTGATAAATATCAACCAATATACAAGATAAATATATGTTACCTACACATAGCATGCAAGTCAAACCATATCAAAATACGGGTCCGTTTTGGAACTCTAAGGATGCATTTGGTAAACCGGACATAATAGAAAATAAAAAATTTGCAAAAATAAAGAAGGATTTCTATACACTAGACATACAATATAATTTAAATATGACAATGGGTTGCCCGGGATTCGAACCCAAAACTAGTTTGATGGAGTAGATAATTTCCTTGTTAAATAAGTAAAATTCCCTCCCAAGCGTTGCTTACATTTTTTAGTGCACACCACTTTCAGAACAAGGATCACTGTGTTTGGCAAGACTTTTATGTGGAACAAAGTGGAACGAGCTTGTTCCACCCACACCCTATGGAACAAGGTGGAACAAACCTTTACTGATATAACCTCAAAATAAAACCTAATTCTCTTCTAAAACAGCAAATGCACCTCCCTCTTTACATTTTATTCATTCTTTAAATTTTATTTATTATATTTAATTCTCTTTAAATTTTCATTTTACTGTCGTCAAAATATTATTTTTCAACGGTTTCTATATTTTGATTAATTTATGCAATTAATTAAATATTAATAGTTAAAAAACAATATAGAAAAAGTATAAAATAAAATTTGGAAACCATATAAACCTTTTATTTTGGTGTCATTTTTAATCGTCTTGAAGAAAATTTTCTAATAATTATTTTTTTATAAAAGATACTTATTTTATCATAGTTTACATAAATTAATCAAAATATGTAAAAAAAAAACTCATTAGGGGTAACTTGGTCATTTTTTCTATTCTGTCATGTCCAATTCTGTCTTACCAAACACTGAACAACTATTTTGTCCTGTCATATCATGTCTGGATACCAAACGCACCCTAATTGCATAAGCTTGGAATCAGAGTCGAACCAATTTCAGTTTCAAATATGCAAATACGAGCTTTAACTTCTAAATCTCAACTTCCATGCTCCAAACACAATAAAAGCATCAAGTATAAAACTAAATCGACTCACGGCTTCAGCGCCTTGCTTTATCAGAACCAAAGAGCCACCTTCTCCATTTGCTTCAGTATCCATATGTATATAATTTTGCAACCACTTGTCTTTCCTTGGCTTTTACCTTATCCTAAATAAACAACACAAAAAATTACGCATCTACGAAAATTGCATAGATCCTCTTCTTTTCAGGGTCATTTGGTTAAATGACCTTTCTCACAAGTTTCTTTTCAATCCATGACATTCAGACAGGTTTGAGAAAGCCACTTCCGTACACAAGAACGACACTAAACTTGTCAGAAGGTTATGTTGTTAATAATATTATCATTTAAAGTAAATGGTCAAAATAACCCTTATTTTCTCAAGCTGCTTAATTTGTTTCACTATTCTGCTAATCTAACATGGCCTTATCAGGACTGTAGTATTGTAGTTACTGAATAGTTCACATTCTCTTAGCAGTAATACACATTCTCTTCATAGAAGTCTTCCTGCTTCTATTGCCACCTCACACCTATGGAGGGGAAGAGCTAGAAATATTACCTAGGGTGATCCTCTTAAATAAAACAAAATATAGAGAGGGAGGTTTTGGAGAAAACCCTTAAAAAAGAAAAACTGAGAAACACCCAGGTAACCGTTCATCTGTACAATATACCCATGTGCATACAAGTAATTGGAGTTGTTTCTTGGTTTTATGCACGTGTGCATACCAGACAATTTTACTTGTACATACATGTGCATACCGTACAGATGAATGCTCAGTTTTTTCTCTTTATATATCGACAGCAACATCAGTATTATCATTGGTAGTCGACTCCGACAAATCAACAATTCTTTTTCTCTTTGTAAAAGTACTTACCCATAACTATTAAAATATACATAAAAAACTATCAACATTACAGTTTATCATAGTCAGAGTGTCAACAGGAACAAAGCAGAAAGGAAGAAAGCATTACCTAACAAATTATAGAACAAAAATCCCAAGTGTCAATCAAAATCCAAGTTTACTTGACACTTCACAGAACAAAAAAATCCCAAATTTGAAACAAAAATCAAACATCTAAGTTTACATGACTCTTCACGGGACAAAAAACCCAAGTTCCCAACAGCATTCAATCATCCAAGTTCACTTAATTCGAACAAAATCAAACATCCAAGTTTATTTAACGCTCTACAAAGCAAAAGATCCCAAGTTTCAAACAAAATCGATGTTTACTTGCACTTCATTAAACAAAAAATACCAAGTTGAAAACAATGGAAGTTTCATCGAACAGTTGGCATGCACTACAAAAAAGTAAGAGAATCAGTAACAAAAAAAGGAAAAACCCAAATCCATAATTCCATGAATACTTTAATTAAGTAACTGGTTATTATTACTAATCAGAAAGCAAAAAACTTGCAGTCATTGAAACCCTAGAAAAGCAGTTGAAGGAGAAAAGGCACCTTACCTTGTAATGGCGTGGACAAAAACGGGAAGGATGACGGGAAGGGTTTTGGATTTTGGGGTTTTCACATGGGACTAATGGGTAATTTTGTAATTTGGCGTATCGAGTTTATGGAATATTGGATTGGGAAATTGAACAAAATCACCATCTCTCAGTGGAATTCCATTTACAGTTTGACTCAGATGTCACTGTCTTGGCAAGTGACACCTCCCTCACATGCAGAGATAGCTAAAAGACAAAAAAAAAAAAAAAAAAAAAAAAAAAAAAAGTTCTACCCATGGCTGCAAGTTATATTGCAGAATCAAAAATGGCTCTAGTTTACAATCAGACGAATGAACTGTCGGGAGCTCGTATGAGAGCTGGTTTGACTGCCCTAGAGTGCATAGATCCATAGGTTCGATAACTTGTAATAAAACTGATGTGTGAGAGAAATATTTATCAGGTAATGGAGATACTATAAGCATTCCATCAGTTACGTATCAATGTTCCAACAAAAATACTTATGCAGACGAAGCCATACAGGGGTTTTGGCAAGGCTTTTGTAATTCTATCCTACCATACCATATCTCGATCAATTGACGTAATTATTCTATCGCGTGTACATTCCCAGCTGGAGTTCATATTGGCCATGGTACTAGGAAACGAAATCCTAAAATGGCACCTTTATTCCTACGAAATACCATACGAACTTACGAAGTAGAATGCTTAGACTTAGGATTATACCTATTTACCCAAATACCCCGACGATTTCCACTCGTTAAGAATTTCGGTCTATACCGACACCATAATATCAAACTGGGGGACGAATTTCATAACTTGCTATCCTCTTACCTAACAAGCAAAGATTTGCCTCCGTGGAAAGGAACATCAAACTAGGTTCCAAGATTTGAAAAAGCTCTCTAAACCCGTCACCATCAACGACACTAAAAGGTTGTCATCTTTCACCACAAACCTAGCCAAGGCATTGCGACATTTTTCTTTATTAAAAGTCCCGGCCAACAAATTTCCCACACCATCACCACCACATTGAAAACTAAGTACTTTTTGTGTTTTATTAGTTTCCCTACCCGGACTTACATTGTTTTTTTCCACAATAATTACAAGCACACCTAGGATCATTTGGATTTCAACCCTCTACTTTTGCAAAGTAAGCCCAAACAACAGATACTCTACCACCCGACCCTCTTTATCAGTGTTCGGTTCTCCTTTCATCTCTTTATCAATACATATTGGGGTAACGTTAGCATCCATTGAAACCGTAAGAAGTAAGAAGCCAAATAAATACATAACATWACTCAATAGTCAATTAACATTAGCATTAGCATCAATACAGAACTCAATAGTAACATCAGAAGTTCAAAGAAGTCCCCAAACTTAAATAGTAACTCAATAGTTTCGCTAAAAATAAACGGTGTAATTGAATCTAGCATACACGAGGCAAGCAAACGAACACAAATATGCCTAAAATTTGCAACAGGACTAACTTCAATACATCAAACAAAACGCTAAGGTTCAATGCCTAAGAACATTTTGCAGTTCTCAAACTTAGAACTTACAAGTTGTCATATTAGGTCAACTTGAGTTGTTGAACAACTTCAACTTATCCATGAACATACACAAAACAAGAACCGAACAACTACATCTACCAAACACCTTGAAAAGCGTTCAAACACTTGAAATCGAAAAACATAAAACAATCAACGCGAACATCTCTGTGTATATTATGTACATTGAAAAGCGTGAATAGAAACTCGAAGAATCTGAAAAGTGCTCGGAGAAAAATACGTACCTGTAGTAGAAAACCTAGTTCAAATTCATCCTCTCCGCTGATAATATCTTTGATGGAGAGAATTATCGAGAACGACGATAAAGAGGGTCGATTGGTCAAAAGCAACCATAACGGACTGGACACGCACCGGCTACCGGATTGGGTCGGTTTTTATTGGGCCGGGTTGGTTGATTTTTTGATCAAAAAAGTATCCGCTTACTCTAGGTTGGGTCTTTTTTGGAATTTTTCGGGTCGGGTTRGTCGTGTTAGTTAAGTTTTTGAGCATTTCTATTTGAAATCAGCAAAAAAATCTTTTGAAATTAATAAAAAACCAAAAAAATTCTTTGAAATCGACAAAAACACTAAAAAAATCGCTTGAAGTCGATCAAAAAACTTTAAAAATCCCGAGCAACTTTATAGACCTTTAAAGGGTTGTTTGGCAGTTGTTGAATGGTAGAATGAAAGAGGCTCTCATGATATAGTGAAAATTTAAATACAATTATTTGATAGTTGTTTACAATGAAATTATGGCGCTGAATGGTTAAGAAAGGTGTACGATACAAAATTATTCAGATGGTTTTAAAATCATTAAGAGGCAAGATTTTTTTTGTCAAACACGATTCACCTCTTAATGATTCATAAGCTGTCACTTAAGAGAATTATTAAGAGGTAAACAAACAACCCCTAATTATAACCCTGATTTGTCACTGCTTAAGTGTTTACTTTCCATAGAACGCTTAATAGAAATTTTAATAGTAAAAATTAACCAATTGAGCAACTCCTCCAAGACTAAATTGTATAAGTTAAAACATTCATTTATTAAAAAGATGAATTATGAAATCCCATGAAATAYTTGGGGAAAGGATTTTAGGTCAGTTTTAGTTTGAAAGATTTTGATGAGTTTGATTTGAAATGAATTTTATTTTTCATAAATGATTTAAAATGATTAAATTTAATTGATTAATATATTTTAAAATATTATTAAGTTATGAAATTCCATGAAATACTAACTAAACTCGTGGTATTTCTAAATTCACGGTATAAATGAAATCCCACAATTTGAATTATAGACTTTCTTTAAACAAAACATAAAATTGAATCCGAATTCAATTCCATATCCCTCTARATTCATKGTCTATTGTCGATTTTGTATTCAATATTAGGCTTCATAAAATTGTACTTCGTTGTAAATGAATATGTTTGAAATTTTAGGATGTTTGTAAAAATCATAACAAGTTGATGTAATGGGAATTATTAATTACATGACATAGCCATGTGTCCTTTGGAGGCAAAAAAAAAAAGGTACTATTACATTGATGTCCTTTGAGACGGGTTCATATGAGATCAGTTGGGGTAATCGATAATCAACTTTTTACTCAAATATAACCTGGTTTTGATTATAAGTAGGTCGAAACARCGAATCAATTTTAGAAAAATATATATAATCGAGTGATGGTGTAAAAAAATGCCCCATCATGGTCATGGAGAGACTCCAAATGATGACGTATATCTTTTTTTAATCAAACGAGGGGTTGTTTACTATCTATTGACCAYATTTTGCTCTTATTCRRTAAGAAGGGATGTTGTTTACAAACACGCTCCAACCCACAARGGGTTGCTATTTGACTTGGTCARAGCTTGGTAAACAACCATTTTCAATTGACGCTTACCCGGATCAAACTCTTTCGTAGAGCTAACCCAATTTGTATCGGTAAACAACCCCAAATTCTTGGAATTGCGCACATTCAAACACCCCAATTAGCAAGAGAATGAGCCATATGAAACGATATACGTGTAATTTAGCGGCTTAATATTATTCGAGCATCGGTTACAATGGATCGTAATATTAAATCAGGTCATMGTAAACCGAAAAAAGAGGAAGAGACAAACCGACCTCTAAGTGGCGTTGATGTTCGAATGGCCCGACGACTCTCTTTGAAGATTTTCGGCGACRGGTATAGAAGCTGATCTGCTGGGAAGAGTCTTATAAATGGCTCTAATGGTGTCTGGAGTCGTTCTGCAGCAACCRCCGACAAGCGATGCACCCATCTCGCACCATGTGTTCACGTACGAAACAAAATCTTCATCCGGAACTCCAGTGTTTTGCTGCCACGTATCGTAACAATAAGATACAATATCACATAAAAGTATTGCAACATTTTCTTGTCCAGAAAGATTCAATGTTTGTGTAAAAGGGTTTGTAACCAACAACACCCGAGTCGGCCTATTCTACTCCGCCCAAGAGCATCATGTGAGAGGCAAATCGGGTTCGGCCCGTTAGAGCATCTCCAACAACTACTCCAGACGGAGAAAAAACGAGATTTTAGAGAAATTATGGAAAAACTGTTAGAGATGCTCTCGGGCGGTTTCCATAAGGGTGCATTTGGTAAGGTGGACGGAACAAAACAGAATACATTGTCCCATGTTTGGTGTGACTTTAAATATTATGTGTTAATTTTCATTTAGATTGATTATTAGGTAACAAAAAGTAAACTGGTTATTTAACCAGTCCAGTCACGTCTTACCAAATGCTAAACAAGTGTTGTTCTGTCGAGTCTAGGTATCAAATGCACCCTAAGAGTTTAGTACCCAGAAGTAGCCCAATCGTCAAATGAATTATAATTCACACGATGGGTGGCTGAACTCAAACCCTTGCCGGTTCGTGCAAGTACCATCCTGGACCCAACTGTATTACGCCAGGAGGCAAAGGAAAGATTCAAAGTAGAAATKACTTATCTACCCGTCATTCTTTATTAAAAATAGGAGGTTAATTTGTTCTCATAACCCAAAAGAAGAAGTACTCACCACCCATTGCTTTAGTTGAGCATCATAATTTTCCCCGCTATTTGGATATATAAGTATTGGTTTGGTTGTCACCTGAGGAAGACAACAWACTAAGATCACTAAGATATTAGACTAGTATCCTTTTACAAAATATAGAAGGAAAAATAAGAAGAATAAAAAAACCAAACTAAGCAAACCCAGTATATCCCACCTGGAGGTGGGGTCTTGGGTGAGATGTACGCAAACCTGACCTCTACCTCAAAGAGTAGAATGATGGATCCTAGCATTCCACTTTATATATCAATATTGTTGGAGTCTCATATTGAAACCTCCCTTATCTCCTCATGTTGAAAARTAATCTAATGGGGTTTCACATATTCTCACATGGTATTAGACCCAAKGTCTACCACTCTAAGGGGCCGTTTAGCAAACACTTATCCGGTAAGCGCTTACCAATAAATTTAACAATATCATTTACTTACCGGATAAGATTTTAGTCCACCAAAATGGTATTGTATGCAACAATTTACCCGGTAAGCGATTACCGTGGTAAGAGTCGTCGCCCTCATTTACCGGGTAAGACTCTTGGTCCTTATCTCGCTCTTACTGGGTAAATTTTTTGATCCTTACTATATTTATCTGGTAAAGTAAAATGACTTGGTATTCAYTTACCCGAGTAAGCGTTTGGTAAACGACCCCTAAGTCTCTAAGGACTCGACTCTTAGGAATAATCTATGCCCATCTAGCTTCTACTGGAGGGAGCGTGTTAAAGTCCCACATCGGCTGGATTTGGACCCTTTCTCCTCAATATAAAAGKACTCTYTTGGAGAGTAATCTAATGAGGTTCCACATATTCCCACATGGTACCAAAGCCAAAGTCTACCGCTCTAGAGACTTGATACTTTGGGCCAAWCTATGCTCATCTAGGCTCTGGTTTAGGGGAATGTTAGGACAACTGATACTCATCTACCCTACATTGGAGGGGGCATGTTGGAATCTCACATCTRCTAGACTTGGACCATTTCTCCTCGATATATGTTGAAACTTCTCTTCTAACACTCAAAAATCATCTAAACTGGACGGGCATTGGTAGTTGAAACCGTTCAACTACTTACATTTGTTTCATTGTGTTCTACAACATTAAGGAAGTGGAAACCTTTGGTGACTTGAGAAAGAACAATGCATATTTTTTCTYTGTTGGCCTACTACTAAGGATCGAGATAGCCACAAGACCATAGCTAACGAAGCAAGAAATAAGAATCGATACCTTTTTTATTGTTGAAATCAAACCACCAATAAATCTAGGAGGGGTGCAATTGATTCCTACAGCAACAACTTTCTTGCATGAATCAGCTATTGCAGCACATTCGGCCAAGGAATCACCACTCACCACATTTRCACCATCTTTGGAATTAAACGAAAACCATGCAGGAACGTTTATGCCTTCTTCAAGAAGCTCAGCAAAAGCCTRTTCAACACCGGAGTTATTAGATAAGGCCTGTGACTGATTTGTTCCTTTAGGATGCATTTGGTATCCCGACAAGGCAAGACAGAACAAAACATGACAAAATAGTTGTTCARCATTTAATAAGAMAGAAYTGGACAGAACAGATAAAATGACCAMTTTAGCCCTAACGAGTGTTTATATATYTTAATTTGTTTATGTAATTTATTAACTTATAATAAAATAAATATTTTTATAACAAAATATATCATTAGAAGGTTTCCGTGAAGACGATTGAAATGACACCAAAATCAAAAGTTTATATAGTTTCCGATTTTTATTTTATACCTTTTCTATCTTATTTTTTTATCATAAAGTTTAATAAATTACATAAATTAATCAAAATAGAGAAACCGGTATAAAAAATAATATTTTGAGGACAGCAAAGTAAATGTTTAAAGAGCATAAAATACAATAAAAAAAAATAAAAGAATAAATAAGATGTAAAGAGGGAGACGTATTTGATGTTTTAAAAGAGAATTAGGTTTTATTTTGAGGTTATATTGGTAAACATAGGTTTGCTCCACCGTGTTCCATGGGGTGGGGGTGGAACATGCTTGTTCCACTTTGTCCCACTCTTTTCCATATAAAAGTCCTGCCAAATGTGGAACAATGATCCATGTTCTTGTCTGTCCTATCCAGTGTACCAAACGCACCCAGGATTGGATTGGCTAGAGTGAAGTAGGTGGRTGAAAGAATTGTGCAAGGTTTTATGGTTTTAATTTGACATAGATATTTTAGTAATTTACCAAGCATGTTCCATCTCCCTGATCTTTGTTCTATCTATTTTGGTGGGACAGAAACAGTGCRTTTTTTGTCCCACTCAATCCTGTCCAACCCCGGTCTAACAAGTTTTTGTTCCGTCCTATACTGTCTCACGTACCAAACGCACCCTTAAAAARTTATGAAGATTTGAGGAGTCTGTGAGTCATTGTAGTTCAGTGAAGTTGCACTATGTAGTGATGTAAAATAAATCTTGTGGATATGATAAAGAAATTTTTCCGACCTGKGCCTCTAGCTTATTTGGCACTGTTTCGAATGCAATCAGATCAGCACCAGATTCAGCCAAAACTTGAACTCTTCTCCGGTGAAAATTCTTCAAGAATTCCAAATTCATTGCAGTACCGTAGTCCCCACTGTAAGAGGGCAGAGCAAGAAASATGCAATTGTTAACATAAACACTACACAAGCAAAACTAGAGCAGTCGAAGACTTCAAAGGAAGTCGATTTTGTTGTGCAGACAATTTCTAAGGTAGACTAATATGATGGGGATGTTATGWTGGTTATCATGGCTATTTTGAGTACATGTTCCCAGAGTTCATATGGAAGTCCTCTAACCAATTGTTGACATTCTCTATGAGAATGTAGATAAAAGAATGTTCCATGATGTAGACAAAAGAATGTTCCATGATGTAGACAAAAGAAAGTTCCATGAATGCCTCATAACTCCCTGGGTTATTTAGCTAAGAGCATCTCCAATGGAGGTTCTTATAAGAACCCACTTTTTGTACTTTTTCTTGCCAAGTCATTCCAACTCACCAAATTAATGACCCTATATCAACTCCAAATTGTAGTTCTTATAAGACCCATTTTGTGGGTCCCATGTATAATGTAAGTTAAATAAATATATATACATATTAATTATTATATTGGAWATAAAAGTCAAGAAAATATATAAAAAACTAGCAAATTGTCACTTCACACCAACTTCAAGGTAAGAACCAAGGTTCTTGTACAAGAACTCAAAGAAAATGAGGTTCTTATAAGAACTCTCTACRATGTTGATTCTTATAAGAAGCTACACTTCTTGCTTATAAGAACTTTGCACTAGAGATGCTCTAAATGACCTCCTGAAAAGTGCCTTTTAGATTCATGACCCTCTGATAAGTTTTTAGGCATTTTTTGTGTATGGAAGAGGTATTATTCTGTTACGCAGTGGCATCGTGAATGTCAGAAGGTCATGGATTTGAAAGAACCATTTGTCATAAGGCCATTTAACTAAAGGACCCTCACTCCCTTCAACATATCATTTATCCCAAATTATGTGAATATAACAATACTTCATGCAACTATTTACTAGTCATGTCAAGCCACCTGTATTCAGAACCATCAGCCAGATATGCCCCATAACTCCCTACCGATGCAGCAACTAAGATAGGACGATGCTTTAAAATTCTACCATCACCAGTATAATCACTAGAAGATTCACGGCATTGTTGATAATATGCATCCCTTGCCTCACGGGYAATTTCTACACTTCTTCTAAGCATGGACTCACCATCTTCTGAAGAATAGCCTTTAGCCTCAAACCCCTGAATTGTTGCCTGCCATTCAAGAAAATTAAGAAGAGGGAGAGTCGGAGAGATATGGCATGGTAATAAAAGACCGCTCTATTACCTGATAAGATGCTGTGATTAGTATATCTGCACCAGCTTCAAGATAATCAAGGTGTACCTATACTGCCAAATAGATGAGTACACATGCAAGGGATAGGAAATAGGTACCAGGAATCTTTCCAATATTGCTATTGAAAATACACTTGGTAAATTCATCTCAGCTAGTTCCTAAAAAAGATCTTTTAACTATACGCAATGGGCCCATCCTGAGGGAAAACTATTAGAGTATTTATAGTAAAAAATGTTCAATTTCACTAAAATCCTATATTAGAATATCGTACGAAAAGGGCCACTGACAAGCTAAAACTTCATCTATAACAGTTAATTCCAGAATGGTTCCTTGGTGCGGTTGCACAATATCCATGAACTTAGGACCGGCATTATTATCTTGTCATTCATAGATGCTTACCTGCTATGGCATGAAGTCTTATCAAAATTATGAACTTTCTGAAAGTGTTTTTACAAATTAGATCAAGCTCCCCAAGYCAAGCTTTTAAGGAGAGTATAAACCAAAACAAACAAACCCGTTATGCCCACTTATAAGTATGATCTGAGTGGACCACCTCCTTCCGTAAATGCCTTGCCTTGGGCATGCCCACCCGGGTTCGATTCCACGGGGAGGACAGGTTGTCTTTTCCGGTGCTTGCTTATGAGGTATGGCAAGTAGGGTTCACAAAATGTGGACCACGGGGCCATGAGGTCCCCGCCATTAAACCTTTAAGTATGATCTGAGTTTCACTAGGTTTGTACAAATTGTTTTACTGCCAATTGCCAACATGTTGTGTTATTATAAGTTGGTTTAATGGTTTGTCTTTCTAGCTAGTCAGTCCATCATGAATCGGTCTAATTTTTAATCAGTGTATAATRTATTCATTTGCTTTCAGTTTAACTGAAATAGTAAAATATATACATAGCAATATAATGTTTCAGTTTAACCAAGATAGTAAAAAAAATAACCGAGAACCAAACTGAATAAGTTCTATCTATTCGATTAACTGAACCGTTTAAGCCGAAAACCGAATAATCCGAAAGCATCAGGTTCAGATGACTTATTCGGTTTCATAATTTTTTCAACACCTGTGGTTTCAGGAATTTTTTAACACCCCTGATTGTCCCCCAATCATAAAAKTTTATGGATCCGCTACCRCATTTAGGAGTGTATAGCAGATTTCAGCATGCTCTGGTGCTGTCAGGTGCTATTCTAGGCCAATCCAATTTCCTTTTAATCTTCTGAAATTATCAAATTGATATGCAKTATATGTGGTGCTCGTGGTACTATGAAAACTCTCCAACCGAGAAATTGTTGTGAAAAAACAAAAAGAATTATCAAAGGCAACGATATAGCTACTAAGATTACTGTAATTCTACATAAGCAAGTAACCACAAACAGATATAATACAACAATCATAAAGAGACYAGTAACTCATTTCACTAGCTATGATTTCCTTCTCGTTTGTGCCTATGATGCAAGAGTCCGTTTCACTACCAAAAAGCTTCAGTAACTGTGTATATTTCTTCCTTACATTTCTCACATAATCTCACAAATGAACACAAAAACTATGAACAGAGAGTTCGTATTCACGAAGCACGTTGTTTTCATGGCCGTTACTGATATAAATGTCATTATAGCATCAACAAAATGGAGTGTTATTTTATATACCTGTCGAATAAGGTGAGTAGAAGTCACGAGGCATTTAGCGCTCCATAGTGGATCGTTAAGGTCAGCACCATATCGTTCGAGCTCCGTCGCAAGTCCGCCGTCAATTACAGCGACGCCACCGGTCTTGTGGAGGAAATCTGACATCAATGTGTCGACGGCGACGCTACTCATTGTCTTTATTTCAGAAAATCAGTTAGTCTCAGGGACAAATTAAACGGAAAWTTTTCCGGTGACGGCGGTGAAAACTGAACGGTAATCAGGTATGAATCAGAAGTGCAAAATGGTCCAGGTCCAATTTATAGAAAGGGGCCGGGAAGACGTGATGAATTTGAAACTATATTGACACTTGACCCCCTTTAACTTTCTATTATCTAAATTGACGTGTATCGTAGTATGATTCTTTATACATTCATATTCTTCTAAATTCGAATTAATTCCTAAATTATTCTACTTTTGTCGTTGTCTTTTTATTCATTATAATCTTAAATGAAAAGTTACGTAAAAAAGTCGATAATGTCAATCAATTCCAAAGTGCGAAATGACCTGAATTGTGGTGCGACAGTGAGAGACAAGGACTAAGAATGTAAATGGCTCAAAAGAATAAGGAGGTGAATTGACAATCTTGAAAAACACATAATGAACAAAACCATGATAGTGAAATGGAATAAACAAGCCAAGAAGTATGGCGTCTAAAATGGGAAAATTAGGCATCCCATGCTTCATATGGTTGTACCATGCCCATTACTTGTGGTACTCCATATACCAAAATTACATAATTACCCTCCAAGTTTATAAGCACGTGTCATGAAATATAAAGCAAAACAAAAGACACAAAACCAAGCATATGTTCAATTTTCCATTCACAAAAGAGAGAATAAGAAATCATACAACCAACAAAATCTAATATATTTCACTTTAAAAAGTTTGAATAATAATAATAATAAACAAAAAAAAAATTCAAACAAGATTCACCTCTTAACGATTCAAATACTGCAGTGAAATCTTTGAAAAAGTGGGACCTGAACTTTAGTAAGTCTAGAAATTGTTTAGTTTCCATTTTGCTCTGAAAGTGGCTCCTAACCACTAACTTCGTTAAAAAAAATCCATTAAAAGGAAGGGTATTTCTATTTTTTTTTAATTAGTTTTGTCTTTTCTCTAGTTTTTGTAGAAAACCATTCAACTACAAGGAACAAGTATGTAATTATTTATATATATATATATATATATATATATATATTGGGGCTGGTTCAAATAGAAACTAACCATATGATACAAACTATGTGAACCGATCTTGATCGTTCATTTTATCATCAAACGGTTATTATTAAATGAGATTAAATAAACAATAATTTAATTAATGTATTAATTGATATGTGTATGAACAATTGTTCAAAGGGTAAATTGGTCAAATGGTCATTATTAAATAAGTATTAAAAAATAATCAATTAATCATTAAATTAATTGGGCTGCTTATGAACAATTGTTCACAGAGTATTTTGGTAATAAATCATCACGCATCGTGAACCCGATATTCTCCAGCCGATTTGTAACCTACGATTGATTATGAACATATTCACAACTCATGTTCACATGTCGGCCCTATGCTCGTGTGAACAACATTTGTGTCTTGCAATGTAAACACTATGTTCATATGTTCATATATGTTCACATGTCGGCCTTATGTTCGTGTGAACAGCATCTGTGTCTTATAATGTAAACACTATGTTCATATGGTGTGATGTTTTTCAATGTCATACCGTATGACATCGTCACGGGTTCGTATGAACAACGATTGTGTCTTTCAATGAAAACAAATTGTTCATATGGTGAATATATATGAACATAGACTGCAAGAGATGCACARATATGAACATTTTCAAAATCAAGGATCGTTGTGCATGTGTGCAGATATGAACATAGACTGCAAGCGTTTTATTGTTTTCATTATTCTGATATTCTTTTACAATATGATTCTCCATGTATCTTGGACGAAACGAAAATCTTGTACACTTAGACAACCAATTTCAATATATGTAGWACATAACTTGAAAAGAAGAACATGAACATGAAATAATAAAGAAATCAGAAAAATCTCATGATCAATTAGAGGTATCTTTTAAGATTTGTAACTCCCAATTAATTATTAAGGGGTTACAAAAAGGTTAAATTACAAAATTATCCTTATCATTAATTTATAATTTAGATTTGAACCTAAAGTGAAGAAAGAATGTGATTGGTTAAAGTTGGTTAGCTTAGTTTGTACCATATGGTTGGTTTATATTTGAACCAACCTCTCTCTCTCTCTCTCTCTCTCTCTCTCTCTCTCTATATATATATATATCATTTGACAACTTCAAAATTTGTAAAATCCGTAAAAACTTATACTTTAAGGTTTTGTTTCATATGATATTTTTCCGATTCGATTATAGTATTTAATGTATTGATTACATATGTTCATAACGTGAAATCTTTTTACGTCTATTTTTTTCACAAACACACCAAAAATGTTCGTATTATGAACGGAATACATATGAAATAAACATATTGTAAAACAAATATATGTCAATCACTAGATTCAATTCTAGCCATAAATGAAACAAAAAATCATACGAAATAATACATGATACAATGGTTCTTAAAGATCTCATGATACTAAATCATGAACGCACAAAATTTGTATAGAAAACAACGAAAATACGCATATAACCGTTTGTCTACGATTTGAATGACCGTTGACAAAATTATGCGAAGAACTAGTGTCGGTTTACATCCTCGTAAACTTATGCAAAATATCGGGGAAAACCACGATAATGAAGTGTTTGCGACATTCCTTACTTACGGAAAAAAAAATCACGGGCCACGGGTCGTGGTGAAACATAAACATCCGGTGGCTTGGCCTTCGGGGATCATTCCGCCACCTTTACTCGTATCTATCGCCTCTAACAACCGCACCACCTCATCCATCTCGGGTCTCTTATCGGGATTCGCATCCCAACATTTTTTCAAAATGCTCGCAAACGAACTCGGACAACACTTTGGAATGTCGGGCCGTAAATTCTGAAGCGATGTAAATAAAAACGTTAAACTAAAACAAAAATATTACGATAATAGGTTGTTTTAGAGAGATGTAATTATTACATTTTCTTTACTGAAGTAAATGACAATTTTATCCTTGATAATAGAGGGAGTAATGAATTTCTCCATCTCATTATTACTGTAGAATTCGGAAGCAGACACGTGTTTTGAAGAATCTGGTATAGTATGATTAGGGGTGTAAACGAGTCGAGCTTTTAACGAACTGCTCGAGCTCGTTTATCTCGGACTTAATAATTCTCGAGCTCAAGTCAATCACGAACACAAAACAAAACTTGTTTAACTTAACGAGTTAAGCTACATAACACCAATGTTTGATTCGGCTCGATCGAAACTCGAATAAAATTTCCGAGCCGAGCCCATTCGAGCATACACTTTCTTGAGCCGAACATGCTAATTTGTTTATTAGATCATACAATAAAAATATAAAAATTATCAACCTTGAGCAATAAACGAGTTAATCAATTGTGAGTTCGAACCCATAAACGAGCATCAAGCTCGAGCTCGATATATCAAAGAATACTCGAGCTCGAGCACAAGCCCTACATTGAAAAAGGTTATTCGAGCTTGAGTATGGTATTTTTATCGAGCCGAGAATAACCTACTACTCAACTCGGCTTATTTACACCCCTAACTACGATAATATAAGTAAATCAAAGCTAAATAAATGACGAACCTGACGAACGACCGCCGAAGATACTTCCGCAAAGCTAAGATCGGCGTACGGCATGTCACAACAATACACTTCCCATAAGCAAATGCCGAAGCTATAGACATCACATTTCCGATTGTAAGGCTTCCCATCAAGAACCTACAGGATTTACCGCTTTTAGATTTTCCACAAGAAAAAAGTTTACAAGCGGTAACTACATAGAACGCCCGAAGCAAGCAAGCAACGTGCAAGTCTAAAAGCACGCACTTTTTCACATGGTATAGTTATGATGCAAAAACGGTATGACATCTACCTCCGGAACCACAGACCTCCCACTCATTCTGTAAGGATGTCCACCTCCTTACCTACTAAGCTAAAGCCGTCGGGACTCGTTCAGCTTTCTAGCATGAATCCCGACAGCCTATAAATGTGTGATCATTACACAATTTAATTAACTAAATGACAATTTTACCTTTAATAACAGAGCGATTAATGAACTACTCCATGTCATTATTAAGGGTATGGAAAGTAAACATTTGCTTTTGAACGTGGACACTTATTTTGGAAGGTAAATGTAAAATGACCTAAGTACCCCTACTTCACCAAATTATTATCTAATTATGATTTTTTAAATATATATAATCTTTGTATAATACTGCAAAACTCACACACTCTCCTCACATTTAGTGAGCTTGAAACCTAGGCCTACAGAGAGGTTGGAATCTCCTACTAACCCAGATATCGGAACCTACAGATAACCCGGATACCGGAATCTACTGGTAACCCGGATATCGGAATCTACTGGTAACCCTGATACCGCTGGGCCAATGACCTTTGGTATCTATTTTTTTGTTTTTTATACGTACCTCAGGCGCCATGTAACCAAGAGTTCCCGTTTCACCGGTCATGTCTCTCGGGTTTTGAGCTTCAACACGAGCAACGCCAAAATCAGCAATCTTCAGGGTTCTATTCAAATCTAAGAGCATATTTTCAGTCTTCACATCACGGTGCACAATCTTCTTGGAATGAAGGTAGCTTAGACTGCAAAAATCAAGAAAACGTAAAGACGCATGCTTTACGACACTCGGCCTCTCTACTCCACCCCATTACACGCTATTTTTTCAAGAAAAGAATAGAGTCGAGCTTACCCTCTAGAGAGATCTAAAGCAAGTTGAACGACAATCTTGAAAGACAGTTTCTTTCTACAATTCCTGATTAAATATTTCTTGAGCGTTCCACCGGGAAGATACTCCACCACAACACAACAAGCCCGAGAGGGTAGAGAATTTTGGGCGGCATTCGAGGTGTTGTTTGTCGGGATCTTAAGATCCGAGGTTCCCATTGAAGCTCCAACAAACTACAATATCAAAAGAGAAGATACTAATAAAGACTGTAAACCAAACCAATGAGCCCAGTATATCCCGCTAAGAGGTGGGGTCCAGAAGATAAGATGTAAACAAACCTAACCTCTACCCTAAAAAGTAGAGCCCAATATAGGTGGGATTTAGGGTTAAGATGTAAGCAGACCTGACCTCCCTAACCTCTACCCTAAAAAGTAGAGATCAATATATCCCACTGTCTGAGAGGTGGGATATGGGGGGTAAGATGTAAGCTCACCTGACCTCTACCCTAAAGAGTAGAGCAATTGTTTTCGTGAAGACCAGTGATGGATCCAGGACTTCTGTTAATGGGATCGGATTTAAATTTAAAATTTTGAAACTTTATCGGGGTTAGTTGACCCCACTCCCCGGGGGAGATGTATCTATCAAATGGTAAAGACCCCGACGAGTGCAGAGTGTGTGAAATGGAGAAAAACATATATGCAAAGCAAATGTGATATGAGTAAGCAATAGCAATATAAATAGGAATAGAGAAAGAGACAGACAAAKGTGCTAAATTTTGAGAAACCAGATATGAGTAAGCAACAACAATATACGAAATAAAGACCGTATGATTGCAAATCCTAGAAATAAATTGAATCATTCTAGAACTTGAAACGAATTATCGGAATTTTAGATGTAGTTATAAGCTTAATGAGTATTAAACCTTGGTGACATTTGGATGGTCGAGTTTATGCCACACGGCAACTTCTTGTCGAAAAGATGTCCGAAGATTGGCAGTCTCAGCAGCGGTCGCAAGGCCATCCTCTCCCCAATCCAATACCTTCACTGCAATCGTGCAAATTTATAAGAAAAAATCACAAAAATATTGATCACAAGACAAACAAATTGTCTACCAGACCATCAAGAAACGACCCTTTTTGGACAACCAAGTGGTGCTCTAGTTTTTTTCTTTGTGATAACCGTGGATTTCCAGATCAACTTGTGTGCACCTCGACTAATCCTATGGGGCCCTAAGTTAACAGTCAGGAAAATGTAACAAGTCTACCAATTGAATCAATACCCACAAATAGGGGCGTACGTGGGTTGGGTTGGGCGGTTTGAGGCATTTAAACAACTCAACACAATTACAACRGTTTGATAAAATCTCAACCAAACCCGTTAGAAAGTGAAACCCGACCCAACTCTATGAATTATCATGAGCACAAAGAAATCTTTATGGAATTTACCGCATGATCATCTCATCATAACAAGTCTAAAAACTGAATCAATACCCACAAAAACTGAAACTTGAAGTCACAAAACAGCCATTAATGAGCATCAAGAAATCTTTAAGGAATTTACCACATGATCATATTTTCATAACAACTCTATCAATTGAATCAAAACCCACAAAATTTTGAAACTTGAAGACACAAAACAGCCATTAATGAGCATCAAGAAATCTTCTAATAACTTACCACATGATCATCTCATCATAACAAGTCTTACCAATTGAAACAATACCCACAAAAAATGGAAACTTGAAGACACAAAACAGACATTAATCAGCATCAAGAAATCTTTTAAGAACATACCACATGATCATCTCATCATAAGTTCATAATATGTCTCCACCAATTGAATCAAACCCCACAAAAAAATGAAACTTAAAAGACAGAAAACAGCCATCAATAAATCTTTACCTGCAACATCTTGACCATCATAAACACCTCTGTAAACAGTACCATAAGTACCATGAGCAATTACATTCCTTATATCCAATTTAGCTAAATCAATCTCCCATTCTTCTTTCTTTGTATTATTAGCATCCTTATCTCTATCTCTAGACCAAACCCTACTCAAATGCTTATCCAATTGAACATCCCAACTCTTGAAATCAATCTTATCCGCCCTCAAATAGTCCTTACTGCTTATATTACCCAGTTCCTTTGACTTTGAACCTAACCCACCTAGTTGACCACCAGAATTTTTGGGGGAAGAACCCACACTTCTGGATTCAGATTTCTTGGCACCAATTTCACCATCAATTCCTTCTTCAAATTTCTTCAAATCCATGGTTTATTTAGCAGAAAAGAATGAAGAAGAAGAAGAAGAAGACAGAGAAGTGTTTGGAAACTGAAAAGCCTGGGTAGAGAAGTGTTTCAAATAATCAAGATTTTACATCATTTTATCTTCAAGATTTCTTGGAAATCACTTGAAACCCTTTGAAACTTGGGGAATTTATAACCCTTGAAATCAAGAAATTTGAAGCTGAACTGGGAATAAAACTAAGAACCCCAGCTACAAACCCAGATGGAAAAAAGTGGAATTTTTCAAAGATTCGAAGGATTGTGACCTCAATTTTCGGAAAACGAGGGATATTGTTTTGAAGGTTGGATAAAAATGAAAATCAAAAACCTTGAAAAATAAGGGATTTTGGTGGGGGTGGAGAGAAGGGGAATTCGGTGGTGGAATTGAAAGAAGAATCAGCAGAGGAAGTGGAGAGAGGGGTTCTCTTGATTGATCTCACCCCCAAAAAATGCTTTGAAATTAAGCATATAAACAACAACAATCGTAACATGTGTATACGACCTTTTCAACTTTCACATCTAAAATTCATAGAAATTAGACTTTTAAAAAAATGGGGATTTCTTTTTCCTCTCTAAATAAACAAGGATTTGGTAAAATTAATGATAGATATTTATTTAAAAAAATATTTAGAGGATGTTTGGTAGTTGTTTAATGGTTTGATGTAAAATGATTAAGTAAGTGATTATAATGATTAAGAGACTCTCATGATATAGTGCAAAATAACATATAATTGTTTGATAATTATTTACTGCTAAATTAGGGCGCGAAATAGTTAAGGAATACACATGATACAAAATCATTCAGAGAATTTTATAACTATTAAAAATCAGATTTTTTTTTACCAAACAAGATTCACCTTTTAGGATTCAGAAATTTCCAAAATAATAATTATATCCCCTCTAGATATGAGAATTTTTTTTCTTCTCTTTCTCCTCCGGTTTGGGTAATATTTTGAGGAAAAAAATATAAAAACCCTTATCTTTTTAAAATCCTCTAATAAATTATTGTAATAAAGTTTACTTTTAACCGTAAGGGTAAATTGCGTAAAAACATAACATACTTTAACTTGATTTCTATTTTAGGTCATGTATTTCCAAAACTTTCATTTTGATACCTAAGATGTAAAGTTTTAAACATCAAGTATTTGGATAACCGGTTGAAATATTAACCGGTTACCATACAGATGTGGCGAGTGATGTGGTATCCGGTTAATGCTTCAGCAAATAATGCTGAGTTGGATACCACATCGACATGATAACAAGTTATCGCTTCAACCGGTTACCCCGGATACTTAAATGTTTAAAACTTTACATCTTATATACCAAAATTAAAGTTTTAATAGTACGTTACTTAAAATAGAAATCAAATTAAAATACGTTAAATGTAAATTACCTGATTATTGATATTCTTTTAATCACTTGGTGTTAGTGATACATATTTATCTTATTTTAGATATTGAGTTGTCATAAATGGAAAAATTATTATTTAATTGTTTAATTTTTATTTTTTTTATTTTTTTGATTAACTTGGATATCCAACCTGCTATGCGAGCCGACTAATTTCAGGATGACCACCTGCTTTACAGATAGCCCGCAGTCACCGCATTTGAACCCCCGTGGTCACAAGAGGATTTTTATTTCTCTTTGGATTTGAACCTGTGACCTCCTGGTACTTTTGACCTTTAGAGTCAAGCTCAAACCAATTAGGCACCACCTTTATGGTTAATTGTTTAAAATTTAAAGAACTACTAAAGACGTAATTTTTTTTATTCTTATAAATCAGAAAACTTTAAAATTAAATGTATGTGAAAGAGAAATAATATTTTATTAAATGTATGAAATATTTTAACTACATAATCAATGTTGTAATCTCCAACAGATTTTCTAAAATTTTCTCAGATCAAAACCAAATCTTTCATAAAAATCACATTTAACTTCAATAGTTTTTCCAAAGCTTCTGAGAACATAATAAAAAAAATATTTTTCTGTTGTAGGATAAGTTTGTTATCGTCTAAAGAATGTGAAAATAGAGATAGATATGTCAGAGTTATATTATAAGTGAAATATCTCGTAGTTATTTACTTGTAATTCATTCCTATTAAAAAAAAACTTATGATTAATTAGAATTATTTATTTCTTCTTTTTATTCTATTGTTATTTTTCAGTTATTTCATAATATTTTCGTAATTAATCTTGCAGAGATATTTAAATTTAAAAAAATTGTATTCTTTATTTTCTCGATTTAAGAATTTCTGATAAAAATGCTTAAATCAAAATTGGAAAAAAAGATTTTATTTTATTAATAGAAATTTTATTAATTTTAATTATGGGAATTTTCAAAAGAGAATAATCAAACTTTGAATTTTTATTTATTGCGATTTTTAAATTAAAATGCAAAAAGTCTACAAGATATGTACATAATAAATAAATAAATAAATAAATATAAGAATTTTTTAAATTCATATCATTTTAAAAATATATATATATATATATATATATACTTTAATGTTAAGATTTTAATTAATTTTGTAATAGTTGTTGCTAAATAATATATAAATTTAAGGGTAAATTATATGAAAAAATAATGTATTTTAACTTAATTCCTATTTTAGATAACGTATTTCTAAAACTTTCATTTTGGTGCATATGATGTAAAATTTTAAACATTTAAGTACTCGARTAACCGGTTGAAGAATTAACTGGTTAGCATGTTGATATGATATTCAACTCAGTATTATTTACTTACGTGATTAGTGACATGAATCTTTTTAATTTAAAATTAGTCTTCAACCGGTTATCTGAGCATTTAATTGTTTAAAACTTTAAATCTTATATATCAAAATAAAAGTTTTAAAAGTAAATTACACAAAATAATAATCAAATTAAAGTATTTTACTTTTAATTTATCCTAAAATTTAATTAAAATCATAATTTTGAAGACAAATAAATAAAATAGAAAATAGAAAAAAAAAGTGGCGTAATAGAAGAATGTGGGTCGGCGACGACATCGGAAGGACCGTCGCTACGGAAACGACATTCGGATCTACGCAAAACGACAATTGGAAAAGTATCTCCTTGTACGTCAATGTCGACCATTCCAAAATTTATTTATTTATTTATTTAATTTGTAAAATGTCAATTGTTTTTTTATTCAATTATTTTATGTCCACTTGTTTTTATCTGATTGGTCGCAATTTTCTTAGTAGTAATTGATTTAAATGCATGACATCATCATAATGGCAATTATTCTCTAAAATAACGAGACACATTTTAAATGTTGTATGATTATCTCTTAATAGTTTTATTAAAAGACAATATCTGATTGTTAAGAGGTGAATTTTATTTGACAAAAAAAACTGTCTCTTAATGATTCTAAAACCCTCTAAACGATTTTGTTGATTTACGAATCTTGATTGTTACAAAGGGCGATGCTATGGTCTTTTTGAGCAAGAGCTAAAGTAGCTCCTAAAAAAAYTGTTATTATCCCTGTCAAAGAGATAAAATTCATTCACAAGTCTTTCTTAATTATTCAACGTCTTGCAAACAATTACCAAACAATTATATTCATTTTGCATTATACTACGAGAGTYTCTTAATCGTTCTGACTACTTAATCATTCTGTATAAGTGAAAATTTTAAAGACTTAATGATTTTTTTTCTTCAAACAGCAATGCTAAAGTATATATATTAAAAAAACAGAGAAAAGTTGAAATCRGGTGAGGACGAGTTGGGGTAGCGAGTGGTGTAGAACAGGTGGCAGTTTGACCGCTAAAACAACTATTTACAAGAGGTAATTTTTGTTTCATTTTTTATGTATAGACGATAGAAGAATCTTACAGTTAAAWACTCGAGTTTTTGCCTTARAATAATACTGARATTTGGGATTATTCCAGTACAGATTTCGTGTAACTGAAATAGCAACTCCAACAATATATTCAATATGGGGCTTCTCCACAATTTGAAGGGACCTCGTGACTTCAGGTGTCAAATTAGACCAAACCACACTTGTTATATTAAATTAGTCAAGGTTTTTATATGAATACAATGACGTCATCTCACACACACACACACATATATATATATATATATATATATATATAACTAGTTGACAATAATAATTCATTATTATTATTAAAGCAAGTAAATGTCAAACCACAAGAAATTATTGGATATGCTTCACCTTAACTTCTTTATGGTCTCTCACGCTCACAAACAAAAACCATACGTACATACAATATATATATATATATATATATATATATATATATATATATATATAGACTTGGGATCATGTGAGACCAAAAGTTTTTCCTGAGAACCATAAAACCAATTGTCAACCCTTAGATTAGATCTACAATCTGAACATTCATAATCACAAAATTGCCACGAGACTTCTCAATAATCATAAAATTGTCACCATATAACTTTAGATCATTAGATTATTAGCTTATAAAGTTGATCAATAAATATAAATTGATCTTACGAGTCTCACGAAAAACTATTGGTCCCACATGAACCCAACCCTCTCCCTCTCTCTCTCTCTCTATATATATGGAAGTGGGATGGGTAACGAAGACTGTTCATAAAATTCTAGCAACTTGTAGCCCCACAAAGCCATTTGACACCCACACACGTACACACATAAAATTGTATTTAAGTCTATTCTAATTTCTACACCTTCGCGCAAGGCCCACAAAGGCACCAACCATAAAATAATATTTTTTGAGTAAATTACAAATTTCGTCCCTATAGTTTGGTGAAAATGTGAATTGGGTCCCTCAAGTGAAATAATTACAAGGACGSTCACTGTGGTTTCGTTTTTATTATAGATCAAGTCTCTCACGTTAAAAATCGTTAAAGTTCTCCGTTAATTTTGTGTTTTAGCTGTGTTTATGAAATTTATAATTGTTGAGGGGCTTGTCTTACCAATCTTTTAATATATTCTTTCTTTTTTACATATTGAATTTTTGTTTCAAGGACCTGATTTGCTAGTTTTAAAAACACAAGAAACTTCCCCATTCTTTCTCGTGAACAAGAATCAAACCTAAAATGCATATCCAAAAAGACGTTATACATATAAGCATGGGCAAACATTCAATTAGAACAAGATTTATTTTATGTATAAGACCTAACTGAACAAATTCTAACAAGCATCAAACTCAGATGATCTCACTTTATTCAAATTCAAAGTCCACAAAAAACCAGATAAAGAAAACAGAGGATGCGCCATCTCTCTGATTTGTATCCATTAACATTTACACCAAACACTTTATTCATCGCAGGCATCTACTAACTTCTCTTCATTATATTTACATAAACTTATACTTAGAGGATTCATTCATTCATTTCTCCAAAGGATACGAGTAGGAGACGAAAAAGAAACACCTTTGATCTCTAAACCAAATAAGAAAGGAAAAACCCCCCCAGAGAAAATGCAATTCATCAGGGATTACAATCAATGAGTGGAAAAACCCTTGTTGATTTCATAGCCAAGAGTTGAAAAGGGTTTTTTCTAAGGTTAGATCTGCTATGGATTCCGTGAACAAAAACTAAATCCAAACGGAAAACCAAAAGCTAAAACCGAACCCAGAATTAAACATAGTTGAGTTGGTCCTAATCTATTTGATTTTTTTWATTTGTGTTGAGCGATGGTTGTCTTTGGGTCCTGAAAAGTTCTACAGAAGCAGCCTCCCAAGGCCAACGTCTCCAAAGGCGAATTGAGGGTAACGTTGAGAAGCTTTGGAACTAGATCGAGAAGTCAATCAAGAAGAAGGAATCGTTAAGCCCCCAACTGTCAAAGAAACAACTCACTTCGAAATCGATGGAAAATTCGGGCAAAAGCAAAAATAAGAAGGAAGAGATTGATTTGAACCAGAGTCGTACCCCATCACTAGCTCCATTAGCTAACATGGAGAAGATGTGATTTATGGGTTTGGCTGATGAGGAGGACGAGGGTGAAGAAAACACGATGGCTAGKAAGTGGACGGTGAGGAAGCTTTTCGACGAATTTGAACTCGTTACAACTACAAAGAGAAGTCCTATTACGAGCTCAAAGCATGGTGAGTCTAAGATGGAAACAATGGCTTCAAGGACCTAGGGTGGGAAAACGGTGGCCGAGGAAASAAAATCACATGTTTGATTCAAAAGCGGTTCAAAAAGATCGTACTTTATTTTWTTCAAAGTTGTTTTTTTGAAACGATCCAKAAGTTGTTTCTTGAGTTTTAAAATTTGAGAAAACAGACCCTTGAAATAATTACAAATTTTATAACACAGTAAAAAATGAGAATTATTCCAAGTTGACAGGAGATTTTAACCACTGGTAATACGAGAGACTTGACCCGTAACAAAATTAAAACCACGGCGATCGTCCTCCTAATTATTTCAACTGAGGGACCCGATCCAAAATTTTCTCAAACCATAGGGGCAAATGTGTAATTAGACCAATGGTCAAACACATGTATTAGAATGTATGTGAAGTCAATTGTTGAGTTACAAATCATGTGGTTTTGGAAACATTCATGCCCCCTATTTTATGAAACTACTTTTTTTTCCAAGCTATGTACATTGTCATATTTTTAAGTTTTAAATTTTATTAGGAAAAATTATGTATTTTGAATAATTTTATATAAAAGATCTTTTAGGTTCGTTATTTGTCAGCCCATGGACAAATCAAACCCGTTTATAGCATTTGGGTAAAATAAAGTCATCAAGCCTGCAAAAAGGGGTTTAAGTTTACTATATCAAGTCCATTGGACAAAACAGACCGATTATGCTTATTCGTAAGTGCGCAATTCCGCAAATGTTCACCTCTAAGATCAAGCATGAAATGATGCAATCACCAGGCCAAAACATTTTCTTACCAGGGGTTTTCACGAAAACCACTAGATGTAGATTGTAGAGGACAAATCCTCGTACATCACATATTTCGTGGATTCTACTTCTGAATGAGATATACTGGATTAGTTTGGTTTGATTTTTGGATCGAATATTGAACATATTCRAGAGGCTAAAGGGGACAACGATAATTCTAAACATTAGCAGAAAGTGTACATGGTTTAAATGAGATAATGTTAATTTACGAARATGTATTATAGATTATAGTCTATAATATACACAGCCACACAAGTCTTTACCTCCAAAGCGGGAATTTGGAACCGACTCCTGCATCACCACAGTAGTATGTTACGGTTATATGCACCTTCATGTTATGCCGCCTGTCCAAACAAATTGGTTTGTTTCATCGGTTAAAACCAACAAATGTTAAGGGGTAGCCAATATTATAGCATAGAGAAAAAGGTAGAAATGGGGCCTAGTCAACTAAAACCATAGTGAGAAATTATTTACAGTCAGTTAGGGTGCGTCTGGTATGCGAACATGAATGGAGGAGTTGGGACTGGCGAGAGTAAGGAAGGCAGGTGAAGGAATTGTTTGGAAGGTTTTTATTTGACAAGGGTAGTTTAGTAACTTACGTTTCTCATTTTCCGGATTTTTCTTCCACAAAAGAACTGCATTTTTATTCCACTCAATCCTGTCCAGTCTAATTGTTGATCCAAACGTGAAACAATGATAAAAATGATAGTACCAAAGACATTCCTTTCCTTACTTATCAAGGGCCGCTTTTTTACATCTCGCCCATGACCTATAAAATGACAAGAACAAGTCTGCCCACTAATGTGGTAGAAGTCAAGTCTGACTACATCTTACCCTCCTTAGACCCCACCTCCAGGTGGGATATACCGGTTCGGTTTACTTGGAGGGACTTAGAATTTACTTCCAATGAATGTAGGACACTTAACAGTATGCCACGTCTACAAAGGGTGCATGCTCAAAACCAGAAAAAGRAAGGGGGTCGACCAGCAAATTTGCAAAAGTAGAGGGGGTTAACAAGAAAATATCACATGATAATTTTCAATGAATCTTGAAGCCATGGTTATGAGTAATAAATAACTTTGCCTAACCTTGACTTTGAAGAGAACACTATTGTCAGAAACTTGTTGGCCAKGAGTGACTTGAAGCCCGCTAACGAGGCCAGAGGTTGGTGCCGTCAACACATGCTATTCGATAACCAAGGGCACAAAATTGGAAAAGTATTAGTAACCAATTCAAATCGAATTACTCCTTCCGTCCCCAAAATAAATGTATGTTTTACCTTTAACTATGAGACGGAGAAATTCATTATTCTCTCTATTGTTAAAGGTAAAATTGTCATCTAGTTGATTAAAAAATATAGGTATCAAATTTTGAGTGATTAAGTTCGTTAACTATTTTCTTGAACAAATAAATCCTTAAACTTACTAAAACCGAAAAAACTCAATGACCGTTTCATATTTTCAGTGATTATGTCCTGAACATTTTTTGAACGAGTAAATCCTTACACTTAATAGACGAAAGAAAATTACCCTTTCTTCCATGTATCAACAARTCAGTAGAAAAGTACAACAAATAAATAAAACGAAAAAATACACCGTTTTTACTAATCCTTGTTTATTCTTCATATTTAAATGACAATCACAGGTGTTTGTTATGATCCTGTGATTGTAACTTGAATTTGAAAAATAAATAATTATTAGATTTCCTAATTATTCCTATTTGAATATGAGAAATAAATAATGAATAACGAAAATGATATACTCATTGTTTATTGGATTATTGTACTTTGTTGTTAATCTATACACATCGATTGAGAAATGATATATTGCTTTTGCTTTACAAGTGTAAGGATTTATTCGTTTAAAAAAATATTCAGGTACCTAATCGCTCAAAATATGAAATTTCATTGGGTTTTTCTAGGTTTTAGTAAGTTTAAGGATTTATTTGTTCGATTTCAAAAAGTTTAAGGATTTATTTGTTCTAAAAAAATAGTTTAGAGACTTAATCACTCAAAACATGATAGTTCGATGGGTTTATAAGACTTTTCCCTAAAAGTGTAAAGACATTTATTTTGGAATGGAGGGAGTATTAACTTTGCATCCTGAATTTAATTGCAAGTAGTAGAATGGTTTTGATTTCAAACCTCCATTTTCATTGCTTCCATGACCAACATAGGTTGTCCTTCTTTGACTTCCGTTCCATCTTCGACTAGAACCTTAATGACCAGACCGGACATGGGRGCGGTGACGGTCCCTGGAGGATGGGTTGCAGATTCATGATTTCGGTGTTGATGGGTTTCAAGGTTATCCAACAGATCGAGCCCCACTTTTTGCTTAAACTGATGATGGTCTGAACCATGCCATATGTGAATGTGCTCAGTTTTATCCTGCAAGTTGTAACAAGAAAAGAGCACTGATTAGCAGCTTCATAAAAAATCCACGTGACTCGGCTTTCATTAAAAAAATGATTTTTAATCAACCAAACCAAACCAAACACGTCCAATATGTCCCACCCAAAGGTGGGGTATGGAGAGGGTGGGATGTAGGCAGACGTGATCTCTCCCAAATATTAGAGCCGAGAGCGATTGTTCTCGTGAAGACCCCCGGCTTGTGCAAAGTGTGCAAGAATATATACGAAGCTTGCTATTTTTTTTACGGAAATAGATAAATATAAAGAACTTGAGAAAACGATCCAACTGCCAACCCACTAATCCTTCCTCCGTCTAGGTGCTGTTTGGTTGGTTTTCCATTAAGTCCTGTATAGATAAAGTTGTCTGTGTGGATTAATTTGTTTGTATAGCTTGGGAAAGTTTTTGTTTGTAAGGGTTTTTTATAGATGGAATAAACATGTTTTTTAATTGGGCGGGGCAGTTTTCAAGACAACTTGGATTTCTGCATAAAGCTCCCCTAAAGGCTTACTAAATAAGCCATTTTCTATATCATTAAACCACTACCAAACAGTCATGTATAGCTGACCGAATAAGATTTGAGTCTCATTAAGCTCATTAAACTGCTAGCAAACAGACCCTAGGTCTCGTTAGCTATAGATTCCCACTTCTAGYCATCTTTCTCTTTTAATCTTTATATTAATACTCAAATCACTCGAGCACTACAAAATCATATAGGAACACATTTCTACGGGCCAAAKTGTAGTGGACCATAATCAGTAATGAAACGGCATCCAAATGCATACGCTAAGTTCATAGGGAGAATAGAAAAAAGAGGTTGCGCACCTTGAAATAACTGGCCAGATTTACGTTCTTGCTTATCCCATCAGCCTCAACTCTGAAATCATGGTCTCTCAAGTGTATTACRGTGACTTCAAGAGCAGGAAAGCTGCTTTCCCCCATCTGCAAATATGTATYAAGCATAGTTASATATGGTTGGSTTCCGGTGARAACAACCTCTTTTTGGTGAGAACACTTCGGAACTCTAGATTTCTTTCGAGAAGACGGACCTAATCGCTCATGTTTTTGAAGAGGGGTAATTTCGTCTTTTTCAAGGGAGACTGGACCTTCAGCCACCTGCATTCACACACTTGCACCTACCTACCTTCATTACCATCGCATACATACTCATATCACCATGACTAAAAACTTTAACAAACTCATGAAAGGTGACTGAAGGTGAAGGTAGTTGAAGGTCCGGTCTTCCTTACAGCCATGCATCAAAGTTCCATTTATTTACAAAAATGCGGTGCCATCAGATGAAAAGCTCATCTAAAGGCTCAGGTGTTCTCATCGTTCTGACCAAACTCAGCTGTTTTTTTGGAAGGGTGTCCATAGCCTGGACTAATCCCCGCAAATTGTGATTGCAAGAAATTAACCCTGATAAACTCAGTGACCACAACTGTTCTGTAAGCCTGGAATCGAACCCTGGGCAGATCGGGTATTCCATCACATCCCCCTGGACCTCAACCACTACGCCACAACCCTTGTGGCTGCAAACTGAATTGTTCTCGCATGATGTTGAATGAATTAACGTTGGCTGAAGCATGTAGTACTGAAACACGCTATCGAGATTGAAAAGAGAATAAGATGTTAATTCAACCAATTATCATTCATATGATGGTACCTTGATGACATAATTCCCGTTCGGCAGATAACTGATGGWAAGTGTCACGTTCTCYGAGTTGTTATCATGGTATTCGTTCTCCCATTCTAGTTCTATTGTACGTGTGGCATGATGATGGAGTCTAAAYGGAGGATGTGCATACCACACACCCAACCCACCTAAAATGCATTTATTAATGGATATTAGTAGCTATTCTTAAGTACTCCCTCCATCCCAAAATAAGTGTCCACATTTCTATTTTAGTTTGTCCCGAAATAAATGTCAACCTTTAAAAGTAAGTGTCTACTTTCCAATTCTGCCCTTAATTAGGAAAATTGACAAAAATAGCCAATCCATCAACTATCCATAGTTTACGAAAAATCCTTACGCATAGAGATTCAAATTTCTGCATCTTTTTCCTTTAATTTTTTTTCTAGAATTCAAATTTCTGCATAAGTATTCGAATTTCTGCGTAAACTTTGGCTATTTTGGAAGAGGTTCTGAAAAGTGGCTAAAAAGTGAATTTGGTTGATGGGATTGGCTATTTGAATTGATTTCCCCCTTAATTATAAGATGGGAAAAAATATTCTCTCTATTTGTAAGGGTAAAAGTGTCGTTTAGTTAATTAAAAAGTGTAATAATAATAGGTTCTTGTAACTGTGTTCCATTTTCATTGTGGACATTTATTTTGGGATGGAGAGAATAGCATGCAAATGTTCCGAAATAAAAAGGCCTCCAAGTTTACCAGGGGGACTTTTCGTCAATAGTGTGTGCTCCTTTTCACAAATACATGCAGCTACTAACGCTGCACTGTATTTAGCAGCATCATATGCTGCTTTTGCTGATWCTGAATCACTTGGTGTCACGAATAAGTCGTCTTTAAAATGATCGATAAAATGGGTTTCAAGTTCACCATTCTGGAATGCCTTGTGGTTAGCAAGTTTGAAGAGAAACTCGATATTTGTGGGCAAACCTGCAACCTACAAAAGCAGGCACACAAGATATTACAATATTATCAAGAATCCGAGGATGCAAATCACATCGAGAATGGAAGTAGTTCACATTTTGGGATTTACRTTGAAGGAAGGAGGTCAGCTGCCCCCATGAGTTTTCAATAAAAAAAATTACATTATAAGTTTTATTATTATTAACCTTATCCCTCCCCCCCCCCCCCCGGGGGAACTAAGAAGATAGTCTGACCCTCAAATTAAATGTTAGTCCAAATCCAGATCCATTTCCTTTGAAGAATGCAAGTTGTTTCTCATTTATATATTTTTTTTATCTAACTTCTATTATATTTTATATCATGTTGATTAAATTCCTCCCCCTRTCACCAAAATTCCTGGATTCACCACTGATCACATGTTATGCAAGATTGAAGTAAATATATGCAGAGATGGACCTAGAAATTTTTTCAAGTGGTGGCACCATTTGACAATAAGAAACAAATATAGGAATATCTTTCAMAATCATCATTGATCTGTTGGTTAGTTCATTGCTTTTCATATGTGAGGTTCTGTGTTCAAGTCTTCTATTGCAAAACATTTTYAGAAACATAATAGATCTGAAATTAAAAGCTAAAAACTACGAAAATGACACTAATAGGATTCGAACTCAGGTCTAGGGTGGAAGAAAAGCCTTGTAAACCAACTCTACCAAGGAAACTTGTGTCCTCATTGTAGTTYCAAAATGTATACGGTGGCACACTGCACATTGATACGGTGGCACTTTTCATGACCCTATCATTTTTTAGACTACAACGGAGGGACGAAGCAGTGGCCCGTGCCAMCACATACATCACCTGTCCCTGATGAGGATGCATCCCAACTAGTTTCAGACAAGAGTGCCATTGCTGTTGAAGCATAAAAATGCATAGAGGTAATACAATTATTAGCTTAATTGGGGGAAGCAACACTAGTTATATCTGCTCCTAAAACATTGACTGATTACTAACACCTCACAGAAAAGCAAATTCACCCCCCATCAGAGTAGACAAGTTTTTAACAGAGCCAGTGAAACAGAKAATCATTTAAMCTAATTGCGGTAAAATTTCGGTAATGCAATATACCTGAAACTTGGCTAAAGAATCCYTCAATTTAACTAATGCTGCAGAGCGGTTCTCTCCCCATACTACAAGCTTAGCAATCATAGGGTCATAATGCATGCTTACAGTGTCCCCTTCTTCAACTCCAGTCTCAACTCGAACTGATGCAAAGTGAAATCAAGAAGAAAATCACAAAGGTACCAATATATAGTAGGGTTGGGTTCCGGTGAGAATGGAAGTWATGGTGAGAAGGGTAAGAAAGGATCTCCACCCTTGGATCAATCYTRATTGAAGATCAACACTAATGAGATGCACCGAGATCCACCGGATCAGTTCCCGTAASAAGCGCAATTCATGAGGTGGGGGTGAGTTTAWAAWKRWYMARGGKYCMRRWYCCTTCTTWCGCTTCTCACCTTAACTCCTATTCTCACATGATCCTTCATCACATACAACATATCAAATGAATCAAAATGTTGAAACTTYCAGAAGAAAATGTCGTTCAGGAAATTTTGTATATTCCACCCAAGTCTTAGAAGTCAAGAACTCCTCTTGGAAGGGGAAAAAATCTTAAGGAAAAAAGATTTCAAAAGTTTGATTGGTCTTTATTGGAGTTATACCACATAACTGAAGCAATCTGGGAGTTCGAAAATTCCCKCGGCTGGCCAGTTTGAAGCTTTTAAAGTTGAGTAATTCAGTTTAGTTAACGGTTTCTAKTGAGAAACTAGCATGTCAACCAAACCGAACAGTATATGTTAATATWTATTAAAACTTCCAATAAATATTCAATAAGTATAATATATCATAGAAGGTTCCAAAGAAGGTCTTATGATTTTAGGAATAAACTGGAAGCTGCATTTCGCTGAAACTAGTGGTGCCTTCGACCTTAAAGAAAGTATTCTGCTATATGGAAGAGAACAGAGAGTAAACCTTCCAACACACACTACT
>NC_037532.1:1339014-1341293 GCF_001531365.2 Cynara cardunculus var. scolymus | reverse complement strand
CTTTCTGCGTAAGGATTGGCTATAAAGTGAAAGTGGGTCAGGATATGGCTATAAACTGAAATCACTTTGTCAGATTGGCTATTTTTGTAAATTTCCCTTTTTACTTATTGATACAGATTGTAGAGTTTGAAGGATGTACTGGTCATTAACTAGAATCTTGTTCCTTCATAACTTTGTGTATGTGTTTTAAGCAGACAAACACTGCAAAACGTACCACTTGCTGAGACTGGAACAGGACGGTAATGTTGAAGAACTCCRCTTGCAGGCAGAAATCCTCTTGGCACATTTTCAGCATATATTCGGGCTTCAAAAGCATGCCCTGCMAATTGAAATTAAACAAAGAAACCATATATATCAAAAGCCTCGGTGAACAGCCAGAGCAAAAATAGAAAATGGAAAGGCCCTTTTAACCATTTTCATTAGGGGTGTTCAAAAAAACCGTTGGACCGGTCATACCGGTCAAACCAAGTCAACCTGGACCGTTTTTGGCGGTTTGAGCGGTCTGGCGGTCCAGTCCGAAAAATTGTCAAACTGCTCGGTCCGATCTGCGGTTTGAACATTTTTTTGAGCAGTCTGGACCAAATCGACCCCCAAATATACACATATATTAGTTGCATTTAGTTTTCATGTTATAGATTCAACTTTATGGCACAATTAGAAAAAGGGTCATCCAAGACATTATGTTTTAGTTTTCATTTCTCCATTGACCGCATCTATCTAAATTGGAAAATTCCTAAGTCTGTACAAAATCAAATACAAAATTCTAAATCGTCCTTCCACTTGCTCAATGTTTGTCAAAAATTAAATCTATTGTAGTGGACTTGTTTAACATTTTTCCAACTTGCTCAATGTTTTTATTTATAGAGATAGATGTATTTATTATCATTTGATATCCTAGTTTTTAATAAAGTTATATTGGTAAAAGTTTCGTTTTGAATATAGATGTTATGTTTTTCTTAGTTTAAAGCCCATAAGAGGCCCAAACTGGTCAAACCAGACCGCCATTTTGTAGTCTGGTTTGATCAATGACCTGGTTTGGTTTGTGGTTTGGGGGGTTAAACCGCCCAAACCGGACCGTGAACRCCCCTAATTTTCATGCRTTGTCAGCCTCCATCCRACCCCTGAYGTGCAAATCTTTCCTGCACTATTACTGAGAGTTATAAGAAAACCTTAACTCAAAGCAAGTACTTGCATTTTCTTGAAACAAAATATGAAAAAAAAAATATATATATATATATATATATATATATATATAAAGCAAGCACCAATTCACCTGATATAGGAATCTGTGCTTGACCAAGGGGGAGCGATTCTCCATTTGCAACACGAATTTGCCACTCTACAAGATCTTGACCAACAATCATCTCAGTCACAGGATGTTCAACCTGAAAAAGAATCGAGTATGTCATGATTAACTACCACCTATCCTTCACATGTGAATATAAAGAGATGGCACAAGAAAATTACCTGAAGACGCGTGTTCATCTCCATAAAATAAAATTCCCCAGAGAGAGTATCAACAATGAACTCAACTGTGCCAGCATTGTGATAACCAACCGCCTTCAATAATCAGACAGAAGCTACCAAATCAGTAAAATCATTGAAAATATCTTATTGTCCTTCGGTTACAACCAAGATATAAGCATTTTACTAAGGGGAAATTGACAAAAATAGCCAATACATCAAAGTCAATTCACTTTTTGCCATGTCATCAATCCACTTCCCCAAATAGCCATAGTTTATGCAGAAATGCGTAAGGATTGATTTCGGCCAAAATAATGTAAAAACAAACCTTACGAAGAAACCCCTTTCTGCGTAAAGATTCAAATTTCTGCATTTTTTTCCAGAAATCAAATTTCTGCATAAGAATTCAAATTCTGTGTAAACTTTGGCTATTTTGGGAAGAGGCTCTGAAAAGTGGCTAAAAAGTGAATTTGGTTGGGATTGGCTATTTTGGTCAATTTCCCTTCAATTAGATAGGATTCATACTTCAGAGTTGACATAAAAAGGTGTCTCACAAAATTTTATGGTTTATATCAAATCATAAACCGCAGATAAATCCACAGTCCATTACTTTTCTGCAAGTGTTTTAAACTTTACTTGCACATAAATAGCTTCAGTACCTACAAAGCTTATAAAGTACAAACTTTTTGGCAAAATCTAGATATCCATCTTACCCAGGGAGATAATTTAATGAATACCCTATTTGAGTAACTCGTTCTATACTTGTATTAGCGACAATAATGAAGCTCTGTGCAAAATTGTCATAGGCTCCTTAG
>NC_037532.1:1332549-1338579 GCF_001531365.2 Cynara cardunculus var. scolymus | reverse complement strand
CCTTAGTCCTTACCTTGGCAGCAGACACAGCAGCTTGACCCAAGCGGGATCGGAAGTCGCTAATGATATCTGGCTGCAGAAGAGAAATTTGTCACACTTACAGAAGAATTACAGTATAAGATCAACCTAAATATGAATACGAATTTATACAGCTGGTGCTTCTTCGATTATCTTTTGGTGTCTTCTCTGCACACTGCAATCTCTCTCATACAAGTAGACAACGTTGCCCTGCTTGTCCCCAAACACCTGTCATTATGAGGTTGAAAATGAAGCTTAGATGGTAACTTGGTTAGATAGCCAGTTTGTCATAATCTTCACATCTAAACAAAGTTGTTAAAGGCTCAAGGTGCACTTAGGCGCAAAGGGTTCCCGGGCCCTAGGCTTGAGGTGCGGGCCACAGGAATGTCAGGCGCATAAAAATTATATATACACACACATACACAGTTACATACAACTCAAACATGTAGCAAGTACAGGCCTCCACCAGCAACCAACAGTACTTCGATAGAGGCAAAAGGGAGAAGGGTTTAAAGCCTGAGCCATGAGGGAGAAGGGTTTAAAGCGTGAGCCATGAGGGAGAAGTTTCAAGGTCTAGTTATTTATAGAAACAGAGGCTTGAAGTTATAAGAACCGGGTGTTTAATATTAGAGTTTGACTTGTGTCATCTATTTAATAACTCTTTCTTTAAGACGTCTAGAAGATAAGAAGATGAGAAAGCTTATTTAATATTGGGGTTTGACTTGGTATTTAATCACTCTTTATGAGGCGCGCCTAGGCCCACAAGGCACCTCAGCCAGGTTGCAGGGCCTTAGTGAGCCTTGTGAATACGCCGAGCCTCGACTTCAAAAAAGCCCAAGACCTTGAGCCTGATGATCAGAGCCTAGGCGCGCTTTTAACAACTGTGACCGAGAGGGATGATAAACTTTCACTTGGATCCTACTTGCTAGTTATTACATTTAACTAATTAAAAAATTAATCTGAAGGTATCATGTAACCGAATACGATTACCTGGACTTCTATATGCCTTGGCCTTGTTATATATTTCTCCAACAAAATTGTGTTTACACCAAAAGAAGCAGCAGCCTCACGTTGTGCTCCTAAGAATGAGTCAACAAATTCTTTTGGACTTTGCACAATCCTCATACCCTGAAACTCAGCAAACAATTACACCAAAATGATATGAATATTTTATTTGAAAAAAGAAATTTAATAAACTCATGACTCAGCAATGATTTATKGTTGTTTTCCATTGCAACAGTGAGCCTTTGCAGAAAAGACACGTACCCATGTGAGCAAGGAATCACTATATGAACTGATTTGAGCTAAGCYATTATGATTATCTTAGACTAGAAAGGTACCTTTCCTCCACCTCCATGGGTTGGCTTTATTAAAACAGGGTATCCGATCTTCTCTGCTTCTGATTTCATGACATCAATATCTTGTTCATGACCATGATACCCCGGTACAAGTGGCACACCTGCTGCACCCATGATTCTCTTTGATGCACTGTAGTACACATAAAAGCATTGATTGGGAAAGGTTGAATAAAAGAAATAATCCATAAAAAAACATTTTGTGAAGGAAATGAAGCACCAGAAYACATGAATGCAGAAGAGGTAACTTGATCTTTAAGCCAATGGCCATATAGGTATAACAACTGAGAGCCTGTTTGTTAGCAGCTTAATGAGCTTAATGGGACTCACAGCTTATTCAGCCAGCTAAACATGATTGTTTGGTAGTGGCTTAGTGATATAGAAAGTGGCTTACTCAGTAAGTTTTTAGAAGGGAGCTTTATGCAAAAAGCCAAATTTTTTCCAAACCTCCCCCTCCCAAATAAAAAACATGCTCCTTCCATCTATGAAAAAACCCTCTCAAACAAAAACCTTCGAATTTATATAGACAGATTGATCCACACAGACAACTTTATGCATACAAGACTTGTTGAAAAACCAACCAAACATCCCCTAAGAACAATCAGAATTCAGAATTATATATACAGCTTAGGTTACAATAAGACACAGACCCACAGTAATCGTGATACACATGGGTCATGGCTCGTGGCGCTCGCCATAGTCCCATACAATGATACAACAAATGTCAAGTCTATCGAAAATAGAGAYGGACCTAGAAATTTTTTCAAGTKGTGGCACCATTTGACTGTAAAAAACAAATATAGGGATATTTTTCACAAAACCATCTTTAGTCTATTGGTTAGTTCATTGTTTTTCATATGTGAGGTCCTATGTTCAAGTCTTTTTATTGCAAAAAAAAATCATAAACATAATAAATCTGAAATTAAAAGCTAAAACCTAAGAAAATGACACTATCCGGATTCGAACTCGGGTCTAGGGTGGAAGAAAAGTGTTGCTACCAGTTCTACCAAGGAAACTTGTATCCTCATTATAGTTTCAAACAAGGTTTTAAAAAGCAGAATCGTGCCTCAAGGTGTTTTCCTTCAACGAGGCGAGGCGTAAGCCTCGAGGCAGACCGAGACATAAGCCCCGAGGCAGAAATATATACACTACATAAAATATTTTATACCAATATGAATTCCACTGCTCTACTCGGAAAATATATGAAATATATACACACACACACACACACACTCTCTTCACATTTGAGTACTAGACACAATATATTATATATATATATACTAGATTACCAAAATAATCTACATACAGTTTTTTCAATCACGAAATATAGATATAGTAACAAAGAAAAAAATATTGATCTATTCTTAACATATGTATGTATGTATGTATTAATATGCTCACAACTCATAAAGAAAAAATATTAAATATCAACAAAGTGGGAGTAGAAGTGTGACCATGACATRTAGTAGAGACTAAATATAAAAGAAGTGTATCCAGCATATACATATGCATAATACTCCCGTGAACCGAAGAAAATGCAAAGAAAACGGGAGAAAACTGGAACTAACGAAGGACACAAACGAGTAGCAGATAGGGATTAGGAGAACTAGAGAAGAACAAGGTTTTCAAAAAAGAAATAGAGAAGGTTTCAGTCATTTTTTTTAATAACTTAGCCTCTGTATTGAGGCGTACCTGAGAGGCGCCGTCTCAGGTGCTATTTTGGCCACCTCGCCTCGAGGCGTACGCCTAACACGCTTTTTAAAACCATGGTTTCAAAATATATACGGTGGCACACAACAAATTGATACWGTCTCACTTTTCATGACCCTATAATTTAGAGGATGAAAAGCTCTTGCTTCTTTGCTTAATGACACTTTTGCATGAACAAGTACAAACCTAATCAGGAAACAGTACACCAAGAAGCTAATTATGAACTAGAATAAGAAGTTACTGATATTTGTACCTTTTATCACCCATTTCACGTATTGAAGATGCAGGTGGTCCAACAAAAGTGAATCCTTCATTTTCGCAMAGTTGAGCGAAGTCTGCATTTTCTGATAAAAAACCGTAGCCTGGATGGATAGCCTATTATCAAAAGAGGATATCCACTCTGAACTATGTCCTTAAATGTGTGGAAACTAAACAATTAATAAGCTAACGGGAGTGTGGTTATAGGTATTAACTATTTGGCAGTAATCACTGATAATGAAAATAAAAGAAACTGTTTGGTTTTATATTAAATAATACTCATTCCCTCAGAAGCCCAAATTTCATTCCAGGTTAAATTGGGGGGAATGAAAATTCATTCCCAATTTCATTCCCTGTCATTTTCATTTTCATTCCCATTTTCATTCAACAGCTTAAACCAAACAACTCCTAAATGAACCATGAGCTCACTGTATGGTGAAATTGAGACCGCCATTCACCTATAGAAACATGAACCTAAGCATGCTAAAATCATGATCATAAAGTAAAGACATGTGTCTTCTTATATTGAAATTAATTTTTATGACAACTGTGACACGGAGATTAAAAACAAGTTCCGATATGACTTAAAAACATAACAGTACATGGAAGTGGTTGTTGGTAATAGTAGCAGCATGTACATCAAATTGGACTACATACTTTTCTTTCTGCAAGTACTTGATAGTTGACATTYAAAATACATGAGACTATGAAGGTTGGTAAATTGACTCGAACTTCAATACTCAATTCACCTGCAAATTCATCCCTAACTAGTCATGGTAGCCTAAGCATGATCATCAGACTTTGAAAAGCATTACAGCCAGAGAATTTGATAGATCGATGGTTTCTTTTCCTTTCTTCTCTTTTTTAGTCATATCCGAATATACAGTACCCTCCATGTTTTCTRCTTGAGGAGTTGTCACATGATTATCTCAGCTATAACTCGTTCTTTTTTAGGGTCTTGTCATCGTCGGGAATCGTTACAAGAAAACTACACCCACATATAACAGAAACATATAGCAGAATCCAGACAAGCCATGGAAACTACAGTCATCATGGAACTGTTATTAATTTAGTTTTCTGCGGCAGCTCCTCATTAGTAACATCCATGATGACTGTAGTTCCATGGCTTGTCTGAATTCTGTTATATGCTTCTGTTATAAGTGAGTGTAGTTTTCTTATAGCAATGGTACTGTTGTTTAAAAATSTTTGGGGTTAAATTGAATACAAGAAACTGATTCATAAGGATCATCTTTGTGTAATTACTGGGGTATTATTGCAGTGCCATTGAACATTATCATCATGTTTGGATGTGCTATGGTTTCAAMATATTTCATCGATCAAAGCATGTAGATATCTACTACTACTATTCATTTACTTTTTGGTGCGACTAATCATGTAAATCCCCAAAACATAGCAAACCATCTTCTCATCAAAAGCATTGCCACTTGATAGCCAGGAGCTAGAGCTTTTAATCTACTGTAACACCAATGTAAATGTTAACTTGTTTTTTTAGGCGAATTCTCGTTTGAATCGTGTGCAACCCCTCAAACAGTTTCAACCAAAAGCCATAACACTAGTGTTTCCCATGATAAAAACAAAAATRCAATTAAATACAGCACTAAACTGATCGTACCTGAGCACCAGTACGGACGGCGGCTTCGATTATGGAAGAGGCGTTAAGATAACTCAATCGAGCCGGCGGCGGACCAATTCGTACGGCCTCGTCGGCGGACTTCACATGAAGACTATACCTATCAGCATCGCTATAAACAGCAACAGTTTGTATCCCTAGCCTTTTCGCCGTTCTCATAATCCTACAAGCAATTTCCCCTCTGTTCGCTATCAGCAACTTCTCGATTTTCCGATTACTCTTTTCGTTATTGCTTAAATCCGTCGCCGGGGATGCGAACCTTACTTGTATGTAATTGAATCGGTTCTTCGATTTCCGGTGAAGCTTCCGGTAAATAATCGACGCCATGGACATGGTGGTGTGAGTGGTGGTCCGGTGGTGCTGCGAATGGTGGTGCAATCGCACATTTGTAGGAATCCATGAGAATCACGTGGCAAGTTTATCATTCCACGTCGATTATGATTACCATTATCACCTATTTAATTTTAGAGTAAACTACAAATTAGGTCCCTGTGGTTTGTAAAAAGTAACACTTTTCACCTTTATAATTTTAAAATTACAATATGTGATAAAAAGTCAGAAAAATAGTCCCTCTCTCAGTTAAAAAATTCCGACACATGAGAGGCATTTTCGTCATTTTATTTATATTTTTTTGACCTTTTTTCAATTAAAATTGACTTTATGATTTTGGTTCCTGCAATTTTTTTTTATTAACCTAGATATTAAACCCGCTATACGAGCCGACTAATATCAGAACTACCACCTGCTTTGTAGGTAGCTCGGAGTCATCGTATTTGAACCTTCGTAGTCACAAGAGGATTTTTATTCCCCCATTGAATTTGAACTTGAGACCTCCAAACACTTTGACCTTTGAAACCCAAGTTCAAACCAATTAGGCATCATTCTTGTGATTGTAAAAGACAATAAGTGGTTAAAAGGACGGATTACTTTTCATTTAACGGATTATTTTTAACTTTAATTAAATGAGGGACCAAATTTAAATATTTTTTTAATCGGGGATTTATAGGAGTCCATGCCAATCACGTGATAAGTTTATCA
>NC_037532.1:1330275-1331828 GCF_001531365.2 Cynara cardunculus var. scolymus | reverse complement strand
TAATATGATTTTTATAAAGATAATAATTAAGAATTCTGTTATAACTCAATTATTATCTTAATTATATTTTAAATTTTTTATATTTAAAATAAGATATTTATCCGGAATTTGATTATATTTATCTACAGTTAGTTATATGAATTCAAAAATTGAGCTTTAATAAGTTGTAGTTACGCACAATTTACTTGTAGTCTTAAATTTTAAGTAATATGTATTAATAAATAGTACTTAATGCATAAATAATGGTTTTTAATAGTTTATGTCAAATGCTTTATAATATAGTATAGACATAATATAGTAAGATTTATCTCAATTTCAATATTTCGTTTTATTAKTTATCTACGTCGATATAATACGGTTTTTAGTGGTTTTAAGAATACAATAATGTTTTTATTTTTGAATAAAATATAAATTTAAATATACCATAACAATTTGGAAAAAAGTTATACCGATATTAGTATCAAATTTACGATTTAAAGTTCTGGTTTTTCGTGTAATTTCTTTAATTCAATATTTTATTTATAATTTAATAACAAAATAATTTATTTATCATTTAATAATATAATTCTTATAAATATAATAATTAATTATTTTGTTATAAATAATGATTATCCTAATTATATTTTAGTTTTTTTATATTCAAAATAAGATGTCTATCCCGTATTGGATTGTATTTATTTATAGTTAGTTACGCAAATAAAAAAAAAAATTAATAAGTCGTACTTACGCACAATTTGTTTGTGATCTTGAATTTTAAGTAATATGTATCAATAAATAGTACTTTATGTATAAAAAATAGTTTATAAGAGTTTTTGTCAAATGTTTTATAATATAGTGCATATTAGTTGATAAAGATGAAAAAAGAATTATAAATTATGTTAAAAGGTTAGATAATTTTAACATTTTTTAGTATCATTAAAATCTATATTATATTATAAAGCATTTGACAAAAATCTTAAAAATTATTTTTTATGTATTAAGTATTGTTTATTGATGTATGTTACTTCAAATTCAGATTACAAGTAAATTGTGCCTAAATACAATTGATTAAAGCTCCACGTTTGAATTCGTGTAACTAACTACAGATAAACATAATCAAATAGAGGATAAACATCTTATCTTAAATATAAAAATATAATATATAATTATGATAATCATTGAGTTATAGTAAAAAACTTAATTATTATCTTTATAAAAAATTATATTATTAAACCAAAAATACAAAAACGATAAATTTTAAATTGTTAGTTTGATACTAATTTCAATATATATATTTCAAGTTTTTATGAAATCTTCATATTTATATTTTATTAAAAAAATAAAAACATTGTCGTTTTTTTAAAAACCACATAAAACCATATTACAATATCAACTGAGACAAAAGAAAAACAATACATTAAAATCGAGATATATCTCACTGTATTTTGCAAGTACCCTTCTAATAAATCATTAATAATATAGTATATTAATTGATATAAATCAGATGGTAAGAAAGTAATGATATTATATATTCAATTTATTATTATTATTATTATTATTATTATTATTATTAT
>NC_037532.1:1328089-1330005 GCF_001531365.2 Cynara cardunculus var. scolymus | reverse complement strand
GTTTAATAATATAATTCTTATAAATATAATAATTAATTATTTTGTTATAAGTAATGATTATCTTAATTATATTTTAGTTTTTTTATATTCAAAATAAGATGTCTATCCCGTATTGGATTGTATTTATTTATAGTTAGTTACGCAAATAAAAAAATAAAATTTTAATAAGTCGTACTTACGCACAATTAGCTTGTGATCTTGAATTTTAAGTAATATGTATCAATAAATAGTACTTTATGCATAAAAATAGTTTCTAAGAGTTTTTGTCAAATATTTTATAATATAGTACACATTAGTTGATAAAGATGAAAAAAAAATTAGAAATTATGTTAAAAGGTTAGATAATTTTAACGTTTTTTTAGTATCATTAAAATCTATACTATATTATAAAGCATTTGACAAAAATCTTAAAAATTATTTTTTATGGATTAAGTATTGTTTATTGATGTATGTTACTTCAAATTCATATTACAAGTAAATTGTGCCTAAATACAATTGATTAAAGCTTCATGTTTAAATTCGTGTAACTAACTACAAATAAAAATAATCAAATAGAAGATAAACATCTTATCTTAAATATAAAAATATAATATATAATTAGGATAATCATTGAGTTCTAGTAAAACACTTAATTATTATCTTTATAAAAAATTATATTATTAAACCAAAAATACAAAAACGATAAATTTTAAATTGTTAGTTTGATATTAATTTCAATATATACATTTCAAGTTTTTATGAAATCTTCATATTTATATTTTATTAAAAAATAAAAACATTGTCGTTTTTTAAAAACCACATAAAACCATATTACAACATCAATTGAGACAAAAGAAAAACAATACATTAAAATCGAGATGTATTTCACTGCATTTTACGAATACCCTTCTAGTAAATCATTAATAATATAATATATTAATTGATATAAATCAGATGGTAAGAAAGTAATGATATTATATATTCATTTTATTATTATTATTATTATTATTATTATTATTATTATTATTATTATATACGTGAGACCAGCATTTTTTGTCAGACCCTTGAGACAACATTCATAGCAAAACACTGTAAAGGTAACCTTCACAGTGTTTTTGCTGTGAAGGTTCGACTTTTTTTATCTTCACAACATTTTGCAATGAAATTTCAAGTGTAAAAAAGTGGTCTCACGGGTCTCATTAAAACAAAATGGTCTTACGTGAACTCAACCATATACAAAATTTATGTTAACTAAAATCTTAAATTACAGTATCTCCAACARATTTTCTAAACTACAAATTTTGATTTTTTTTTTATGGATTCACCAAAATTGAGAAATTAAGATAGAGTAGGTGAAATTCTTCAAATTTAAAAAATTCTRTGAAAATATTATATAGGAAAAAGAATTTATTTTATTATTCTTTATACCATTGAGAAATTTTAAAATTACATRTTTATAAGAAGATAGAAATAATATTTTATTAATTATTTTTTAATATTTTAAAAATATAATATTACAAAAAGAATGAATAAAAATTTTAAAATATGTTGTTCGGATAAAATAACGAGTAAACAACAAAATTGGTCCATGTGGTTTGTCCAAATTAATATTTTTTAGGGAAAAGTCTAAAAAAATCAATGGACTTTAGTGTTTAGAATGATTAAGTTTTTAGACAATTTTTTGAAACAAATAAATCTTTGGACATTTAAAACCTGTTACACAACTCATTGGACTTTTTAAAACCTGTTATATACATTCTTATGACATATAAAACCAATTAACGTAGTAAAATAATGAAAAAAATTGAAAAAAACGCAATGAACATTCATATTTTAAGCGATAAAATCGCTAAACATTTTTTAAACAAAAAAGTACTTACATTATATAAAATAAAATAAATATACCAAAAAAGTACTTACATTTAAAAAAGATTATT
>NC_037532.1:1325216-1327781 GCF_001531365.2 Cynara cardunculus var. scolymus | reverse complement strand
AAAAAAAAATTTTTAATGTAATTATTTTTTGTAAATGTAAGTACTTTTTTATTATATTTGTTTAATTTTATAGATCTAAATAATTTTTGTTTCAAAAAATATTTAAGGATTTAATCGTTCAAAATATGAATGCTCATTGAGTTTCTTTCCGGACATTTTCCATTATTTTACTACATTAACCAGTTGTATACGTCATAAGGATGTATCTAACAGGTTTTAGAAAGTCCAAAAAGTTATTTAACATGTTTTGGAATGTTCAATGAATTATTTGTTCCAAAAAATTGTTCAAGTATTTAATCATTTCAAACACTAAAGTCCATTGGATTTTTTTAGATTTTTTCCTATTTTTTATAGTTTCAAAATTATAAGATAAAAATCGTGTTTTGTGAAAACGTTTGAAGCATTAACCGATTATCATATTGATGTGGTATCCAATTCTATTAAATGAGAGCTATTTTTGTTTTGTTTTTTTTTTTTTGTGTGTGTTTTGCGCTATTTTTGAAGCATTAACCGATTATCATATTGATGTGGTATCCAATTCAATATTATTTATTGACATGGTTAGTGACATGAATTTTTTTTAATCTAAAATTAGTATTCAACATGTTATCTGGGTACTTAAATGTTTAAAATTTTACATTTTAAAATATCAAAATATGAATGTTCATTAGGGTTTTTTTCGGACGTTTTTTCACTATTTTACCACTTTAACTAGTTGTACAATCATAAGAATGTATCCAACAGGTTTTAGAAAAGTCCAAAAAATTATGTAACATGTTTTGGATTGTCCAATGACTTATTTGTTCAAAAAATTGTTCATTGAGTTATTTAACATGTTTTAAATTGTCCAATGACTTATTTGTTCCAAAAAATTGTCCATAAAGTTATTTAACATGTTTTGGAATGTCCAAGGACTTATTTGTTCCAAAAAATTGTCCAATAACTTAATCATTACAAACACTAAAATTCATTGAGTTTTTGTAGACTTTTCCCTTAAATTATCTTACATTTTTCATGCAATTTACCAATTTTAATATTATTTTATATATATTTTTCAGTAATTGGGCCAAGCTCAGTTTTATTTAATTGGGCCAGGCATAAAACGGGCCATGATAGACCAACACATTGCTGTAAGTTGTAACTTGTAATAAATCAACAAAATAAATAAATAAACACCTTATTATTTTTTTCTGTTTTATTCCTTTTTACATAATTATTAATTATTAATTATATAATCATAATTTCATAATCATTTAAAATACATTATTTTATTCTGATTCTAATCTATTTAATTACATNTAATCAGTAATTTTTTTAGTTTGTAAAATCACTGACAGAATATATATTAATTTTAATTGAAATAAATTTTATCAAAAAAAAATTTAAATGTAATTATTTTTTGTAAATGTAAGTACTTTTTTATTATATTTGTTTAATTTTATAGATCTAAATAATTTTTGGTTCAAAAAATATTTAGGGACTTAATCGTTCAAAATATGAATGCTCATTGAGTTTCTTTTCGGACATTTTCCATTATTTTACTACACTAACCAGTTGTATATGTTATAAGGATGTATCTAACAGATTTTAGAAAGTCCAAAAAGTTATTTAACATGTTTTGGAATGTCCAATAAATTATTTGCTCCAAAAAATTGTTCAAGTACTTAATCATTCCAAACACTAAAGTCCATTGGGTTTTTTTAGACTTTTCCTTATTTTTTATAGTTTCAAAATTACAAGATAAAAATCTTGTTTTGTGAAAACGTTTGAATTTAGTCTCATTCTTTTAAGGATTGTTAAAAAAATTCTATTAAATGAGAGCTATTTTTGTTTTTTGTTTTTTTTTTGTTGTGTTTTGCGCTATTTTTGAAGCATTAACCGATTATCATATTGATGTGGTATCCAATTCAATATTATTTGTTGACATGGTTAGTGACATGAATTTTTTTTAATCTAAAATTAGTATTCAACATGTCATCTGGGTACTTAAATGTTTAAAATTTTACATTTTAAAATATCAAAATATGAATGTTCATTAGGGTTTTTTTGGACTTTTTTTCACTATTTTACCACTTTAACTAGTTGTACAATCATAAGAATGTATCCAACAGGTTTTAGAAAAGTCCAAGAAATTATGTAACATGTTTTGGATTGTCCAATGACTTATTTGTTCAAAAAATTGCCCATTGAGTTATTTAACATGTATTAAATTGTCTAATGACTTATTTGTTCCAAAAAATTGTCCAATGACTTAATCATTACAAACACTAAAATCCATTGAGTTTTTTTAGACTTTTCCCTTAAATTATCTTACCTTTTTCATGCAATTTACCAATTTTAATATTATTTTAAGTGTTTTTTCAGTAATTGGGCCAAGCGCAGTTTTATTTAATTGGGCCAGGCATAAAACGGGCCATGATAGACCAACACATTGCTGTAAGTTGTAACTTGTAATAAATCAACAAAATAAATAAATAAACACCTTATTATTTTTTCTGTTTTATTCCTTTTTACATAATTATTAATTATTAATTATATAATCATAATTTCATAATCATTTAAAAT
>NC_037532.1:1319055-1324261 GCF_001531365.2 Cynara cardunculus var. scolymus | reverse complement strand
AAATGTCACGTCAACAAAATTTTACATATATACATAATACTTGAACAACGGCATGACATGAAAATGATGAAACAAAATAGTTTATTATTTTATATAATTTATTGTAAATAAAATATTGAAGTTTTAATATGGAAATATTAGTGGGATTAATGATGAGTGCTTTTTAGGTGATTAGCTTTATGATTCACTTTTATCATTTTATAGAAATTATATGTTTTTGCATTAAAATATACCATTCAATACTAAATTGGTGAAGCTGTAGTTAGTGGCCAACCCCATGCATTTATTACCCCATATACATATACATATATATATATATATATATATAGAGAGAGAGAGAGAGAGAGGGGGGGTATATTGAAGGGATATCTGGTTAGTTTATGGTAAATGTGAGATTCAATGTGAATAATTCGTGTAAAATATTTAAGGATACTTTGTTAAATAAGCTAAAAGGATAATATAATAAAAAAATTGACAACTAATCAAAATATTTAATTAAAATTAGTTACCTAATATACATCATATTTTAAAGATATTTGTAAATGAACGTGTATCATATTGATAACGTTCATAATGTTTCACATCAATGTATTTTATTTGTTTTATGAAATGTATCATATTGTGCATTTTCGTTAATTTCATTGCTTTATAGAGGATATCATATTGTGCATCTCGTRTGTATATCTGGGAATCACAGTGAATATCGTTTGTAGATGTCACGGTGTGTATCTTGTGTCACATAAGGTTCATTGGAATAAGGTTCGCGGAATAAGATTCGTTAGAGAGAGGAAAGATGAAAGATGAGAGATGAGAGGGAATATTTATAAAATCCCTAAAATGTTCTTTATTAATATTTTAAGTTAAAATTACCAAAATTATTAATTTCCTAATTTAACATTTGATTTGTGATTGAGATTAGATCTCACGGTTACCACAAACAAAACAGTTATCCGGTAACCGGTTGAAGACTAATTTTACATTTAAAAAAAATCTATGTCACTAACCACGTTAGCAAATAATACTGAGTTGGATACCACATCACTCGCCACATCAACATGATAACCGTTCAATGCTTCAACAKATTACACAGGTACTTAATGATTAACACTTTACATATCAGGTACTAAAATGGAAGTTTTAAAAGTACGTTACCCAAAATATAAATCAAGTTAATGACCAATTGCAACTTCTTTTTTTGAATATTTGAACAGTACGTTTCTTTTTCATATATTTTCCTTTTCAAGAAAAAATTATCGCATTAAAAAAATTTCTCAAAACTTTCATTTTCCCTATTTTAGATGATCTACTGGAGATGCTGTAAATTAATTCGATTTTTATCTGAGTTGACTATATGTTTAAACATGAATAAATCATTTCTAATACACTGCATGATTCAATGCTCGTTTGCTCAAGTATTCCTAAATAGAACGACATTGTCTTTTAAGCACGTGAAAAAACGGTAACTATGTATATATCCAGTATTCGTTTTAAAATCTCATTTGCAGTTTTATACGTAACAGCAAAAACATATATGGCATAGACAGTGTTACTAAACCGTTACCTAAACCATGTATTTAAAGCAAATACATGTATGCATCCAACACCCCACCCCCCTTAAAAACACCTGTTTCGAACAAATGCACCAAACATTTTAGGTAAACCATGTGTAACACATTAATGACAATAATACAACATATTGATAAATATATTATAACAGAAAAACARGAACCAACATAACCATTGAATGAATCATGCACCCACATACATAAAGAAACGACACTAACTTGCTAGTTTTATCATATACCACCGTATCGACACGTTTGGTCTCTTAATCAGCAAAATTCATGCGATTCGACAATCTTACGTCAATCATACATGCATTTTTTTTAAGCCGAAAGTGACTTATTCATATAAGTGTATTCAGTGAAGTAACCTAGGTTAAAATGTATTTTTTACTGAACTTACCTTCATTCCCCTCCCCTCCAGTAGAATTTTCCACGGGATCCCAGTCTTTAAAATTCATGGATCGACCATTGCCCATAATACTCGGTTTCCAAAGGCTTKTTATTATTCTGGTTTTAGAGAGTTATTGAGACAATAATGATTATCTTGTGATGAAAAGGTTAAGAAAAGAGGTGGTACATGTTGTGACAGCTTCGAAGATACTGCTGGAACGGATGTGAAGTAACCTAAAGGAGGGTGTTGACGAGAAGGGGGGGGGGGAGGAATGAGGTAGATCCAGAACACAAAAAGTTTTAGCAGTGGCATAAAATATTTTGTGTRATGTAAAATAAAAATCAATTATAAAAATACAGATCATCAAAAAATGACAAAACAAGTCATTTTTTTGCAACACACAAACGGGTTTAGTAACTCACGAGGGCATGTATCAAGTTATAAAAGTCAATTGATGCATTTTTGTGACTCCTACAAAATTAAACTATGTTGAGACGACATAGTGGGGGGCAGGAGAGGGCGAGATCTCCAGACAATTTGTAAAAAACGCCCATGGGTGGGGATGGTTGGCGAATAGGTCATCCCTTGGAGTTGACAAGAAAAAGGAAGAGAAGGGGGCGATGATCGGTCAAAGTTTATTTCTTATTTAAACGCCTCACATACACACACACACACACACACATATATATATATATGTGTGTGTGTGTGTGTGTGTGGGTCAAATGTCAAAAATACCCATAATTTAACTAGAGTTAATGAAAAATAAAACCCTATTACAAAAGTCAAAAGGTAATAAATGAAATTCAAGAACAAGTTTGAAAAGAAAACTATGGAGGAAATATAATTAAGAGTAAACTACAAAATTGGTCCCWTGGTTTCTTAAACATAACATYGTKATCCTTTTAGTTTTTGAAATTACAAGATAGTCATTGTARTTTGTAAAAACGGTTGAATATAGTCCCTCACTTCTAACGGCCGTTAAATTTTCGTCATTTTCGTATCTTTTACCTAATCAAAAACTACAAAGATCAAAATCACAAAATCTATTTCAATTCTATAAATAAATAAAAAATCAATAAAAARACAAAAATACCCTCTTTTAATAATCGTTAGAGTGAGAGATCGAATCTGAATAATGCAAATATTCAACACCAAAATAATGCAAATAATTATGCAAAATGGTTGCATAAGGCTTTAAAAAAGTGTAATTATTTATATGTATATACATGTATGTATATAAACATGTGCATGGATAAAAAGGTTGGGCCCACCGAAAGAGTGTCGTACAGAGAATGAGAAGGGTGGGGCCACCGTCCACCCCACGCCACCCACACAACCCCGTCACCAACCATACCCTTTCTCCAGTCTCCACCAACAGCCAACCAAGCCTTCCCTTTCTGATTTTGATTGCTAAAAAAGTTAGCCCAATGACGTCATTTTATTCCCCTTTTCTTAATTTCATAATATATAATATTAATCCTCAAAATTATTAGTTGTTTTATTTGATCATTGATGTGGGGTGCTATTTAATTGATTTGAGTTTAGGTTTCGAAGGTCAAAAGTGTTTTGGAGGTTTCAGATTTGAATCCAATGAGAAATAAAAATCTTATTGTGACTATAGATGTTCAAATACAGTGACTCCGGACTACCTGCAAAGTAGGTGATCATCATTGGATTAGTCGTCTCACATAGCATGTTGTATATTCAGGTTAATAATATATATATATATATACACACACACACACACATATAGACTTGGGATCATCTGAGATCAAGTGTTTTTCATGAGACCCGTAAGACCAATTCTCAACTATTTGATTAGATCTACAATCTGAACATTCATAATCACAAAATTGTCACGAGCCTTTTCAATGATCACAAAATTGTCACTGTGCAACTTTAGATCATTAGCTTATAAAGTTGATCAATGAACATAAATTGGTCTTACGGGTCTCACGAAAACCTTTGGTATCACGTGAACCAACCCTCCCCCCCTCTCTCTCTCTCTCTCTCTCTCTATATATATATATATATAATATTGCAAATAATTATTGGATCATGTATCAGTCAACTTGATACTTGTATTTTAGCACCTGTAGGTATAAAAATGGGAATCATATTTCTTTTGGGGTGATATATAGTAATATAAAAATACGTTGAGATAAGTGCGTTAACATCAAATGGATATGATGATATATATATATATATATATATATATAAAGATAGAGTGGGATATCTTGTAATTATCTACTTGTAACTCATGCGTACCTGTTTCTTTTTTTTTCAATTTACTGCTATTTTGTATCAGGTTTTCTAAAATAAAATGTGATGTCATTTTGAAGATTTTATTATAGATGATAAGTGACTATCTTATTTGGTTTTAAATTAATTGTGATAATGAGGCTCATATCTGTTAGGCCACAATTTTCCTTATGATTAATCAACTATCTAAAAATAAATGATTAGTTTAATATCAGTATCATCAAAACTGATCATCAAATATCTTAACGAAACTATTATACATCGTTATCTTATTTATGTTTTTTATTTGTTAATTTTTTCAATAATCAAAACTTATCAAATAAATAAGACCATAAAAAGGAATTATCGATTCAAGCTGTAAAAATACATCACATCGAAACACTGTCTCTTTATATTATGTCCTAGCATGGCCGACCCTATCGGTGGGCAGCCTAGGCGACAGCCCAGGACATCCCAAGCCCAAGGGGATCAAATAGTCCAATACTAGTCGTATAGTCATTAAAAATTAAATGGAATTGTTACTATAAAGAATTGAACCCCGGGTCATCTAGTATTATCAGGAGATTTTTACCAATGAGATGTAGATTATTTTGTTTATATTTATCTAGATTCCGCTTTTAATACTTCACTCCTTATTCCCTGTTTTTCTTTTTTTCACTTCCGATTAATTTTTTAGGTTCATTTTTGTGGTGCTGTTACAACAATAGACATCTATTTGAAATAAAATCAGTAGCACAATTAATATTTGTATAATTTATTATTCTAAGAAGATCATATAATAATACTTGAAAAGTGATTATTTTYGTTATGTGTATAATTTCGTCAAACATGTTTATTCAAGAAATTTGGGTGTGGACTTGTTGCTCGGTAAAGGGCATMTCATTATCATCAAAATCCCATTTTTATATCAATTTTCACACTATTTCACTACAATTCTACACCCAACTGATGTTGGTGAAATGTACAACAAATTTTGTATTTAATATTT
>NC_037532.1:1307256-1315086 GCF_001531365.2 Cynara cardunculus var. scolymus | reverse complement strand
ATTCAAGCGAAAAACAACCGAAACAACAGGTTTAAATACATGTTTGTCAATTACTAAGTAGATTATCGAGAAACACGCCAAAAAACGAACACGAAAAAAACGTCATCTAATTCACATCTCGGTTTTCTGTTTTCGATTCTTGCGAGGGTATTTTAGTAATTTTACGAAAAACAAAATGTAAATTAGGTAAAAATRTAAAGGAGTATTCTATAATTTGTCTCATTTTGGGTTTTGTGTTTATTGGGCCCATCTTGTACATTTTACTTTATTTTTTTTCCCTAGCAGACAGCTCCTCTCAGAAACACAAAACCAAAAGCCAGCAGCATCAACGACACAACATAGAATCAAAAAAGGTGAACTACAGTTAGTCATAGAAAGTAACGCAAGGAGATCAAGCTGGAATGGGTTGAAATCGAGGTTTAGAGATTTGTGATTTTTATATGATTTTGTTTATGAAGCTGCAAATCGAGAATCGCAACTGAATTTTTGATCCTTCTGGTAAGTTTTTTCGTGCTTTCTTTTTTGTTGATTTGTTAGTTCCATGACTTGTGTCATTGTATGATCAAACTGAYGCTGATGTTAATTACTTGTTTAGTTGTTTTGTTGAGTGATCGATGAACTAGTTATCGTTTGTTTCTGTTTAACTTAATCGMAATTCTGTTATGATCACGACCGATCGGAATAGGGTTTGATGATGTGAAGTTTTGGATCTCAGAAATTTAGGGCTTGATCACCGGTTGTTTGTTAATCTGATGAGTTAGGTGTAACTTGTGAAATGGAATTATTGGTTTAAAGTTCATAAATATTGCTGAATTTTTAATTTTTTTATGAAAATTTTAGTTTGAAAATTGTTTTCTGATTTGTTTTCTAGTTCACTATTTGTGATTTTTGGTTGATTCTCTTTACAGTTGAAAGAATTGAAAATTTTCGAGCAAATCTGGAGTGTTGYTTCTATTATTTGAGCAAAAACTCTGTAATTGTTATTATGTGAGATCCCACATCACTTGGGAAGCGGAATAAGGGACTGGATCCCCTCTGTCATTTGCATATTTAAAAAACMGTGAGTYTAGGTGTGGACAAAACTGAMAATATCTTATAGAGTTGCCTGGATGTTACATATAATGAGTTAAAGCTGARCATTTTCATCTTGTTTGTTTGCTAGGAATGACAGAAGGAAATTAAGGTTACTCGGGGTCGAACTTTACAAAATTCTTTCTTTATTTGGGAGGCTTGAACCATGGCTACTTTGTCAAAGACGGACTCGAGGCGCATGTATTCTTGGTGGTGGAACAGCCATATTAGCCCCAAGAATTCAAAATGGCTTCAAGAAAATCTTACGGGTATAACTTTCTGACTCTCAAAGTATCTTCTAGCTCTCTATTGTTCCTGGTGGAAGTCAGTGTTGGTGATTTTAGTGTCATCAATCATTTTGGTGTAATTGTGATTYACTTGGGATCGACTAGATGACAAGGCAAACATAATGCAAGTTAGGAGGTGTAGAATGTACACTCACAAATGTTGYCCCTTACCATCCTAGATCACAATAAGGCAGGGGTCAAGGGGTTGTGCCTCCTTGCAGGGTYMAAGGGGCAGCACCCCTGGCTGTGATCCTGCTGAGCATTATGACTCACAGCTTCTGATTCACTTCAATTTTATTCATAAGCGGTTGTAATTCTTGTGCAGATGCATATTAACCGCCTAACCACCCGAAACCGTCGATCTCTTTTATAAATACGTAAAACGGTTAATCTAGTGCATGTAGATACTCGAGTTTGTGCCTTGAAACTAGAGTGAGTTCTTGGATTATCACAATAGTGATWTCGTGAAACCAAAGGCATAAAAGGGTCAAAATATAGTATTTGGAAAGTGCAATACATACATGATTGAAGAACTATCCAAGTGAATGTAACCACAAAACCCAGTTTCTCAACAGTCAATCCATTTATCGTGGGTGATCGTTGTTTGGAAATAAATTGAAATCGTAGGTCTATCGTTGTTGCTTATTAGATGTTTTGAGGACCCAGTGTTTCCTTTCGTTACACTACCAAGAACCCTAGGTACACCCTTGTTTCTACTATCCATTTCTTACAAGATTGTCATGCAAATTGGTAAAAGCTTAAAGTTGTAGAATATAGCCAATTATATATTTGGAAAACGGTTTCAGGTTCATCTAATCAAATACTTGTATAGTGGTTTTCAACAAATTCCAATTTAAAAATCGAAGCGTTCTTTCTGACAAGTCCACCTAGAACACAACATCAGACTCAGGGACATGTGTAGACTGAAATTGGAACACAAACCCAAGCCAAAGTGAACTACAGTTGGTCCTAGAAAGTAACACGGCGAGATCAATCTGGAATGGTTGAACTCGAGGTTTAGARTTTTGTGATCTTTATAGTTTTGTTTATGCAGCCGCAAATCAAAATCGCAACTGAATTTTGATTCTAGCAAGCTTTTTCACAAATTCTTGTTGTTGATTTGTTAGTTTTATATGATCAAACTCACGCAGATGTTGATTACAAACAACTAGACAATATCAACACCGGCCTGGGTTTGATCATACAATGACGGAAGTCAGGTAACTAACAAATCAACAACAAAAAGCTGTGAAAAAAACTTACTAGAAGAATCAAAATTCAGTTGTGATTTCAATTTGTAGCTGCATGAACAGAACTATATAAAAATCACAAACTCTAAACCTCGATTTCAACCCATTCCAGCTTGATCTCCTTGCATTACTAACTGTGGTTTACCTTTTTTTGATTTTGTGTTGTGTTGATGCTACTGGCTTGGGTTTGTGTTTCGGAGAGGAGCTGTCTGCTAAGGGGAAAAAAGAGTCTGGTGTCCGTTTGGCAGAAAATCATATTTGGAAACTTGTGAATTTTCTCATCTTCTCTTTCCTCTTTCTCTTGCTGGCTGAGCAGCTCGTTACTTTTTTTTTTTTCTTGTGTGATTGAATAGATGTCGATATCAAGGTGAAAGCAATGATAAAGCTCATYGAAGAAGACGCAGATTCATTTGCTAGACGGGCAGAAATGTACTACAAAAAGCGTCCCGAGCTTATGAAACTGGTTGAAGAGTTATACAGAGCTTATCGTGCCTTGGCTGAAAGATACGATCATGCAACGGGGGCGCTCCGCCAAGCTCACAAAACAATGACAGAAGCCTTCCCAAATCAAGTCCCATTGTTGCCCGATGATCCATCTGCTAATTCTCCATATGACAGTGATCCTCAGACGCCGAGAACTACCRTACGTGCGTGTTTTGATCCCGATGATTTGCTGAAGAGGAATGGGGCAATGGATGAAGAATCTGATGTAGTCGGGTCTACAGGAACGGTCAGACGAGGTCTCAAATTCGGTGATTCAGACGATGGCAACAACAAGCACAGGGCGCAGACTCGAGCCTTGGCTGAATTCGAGACTGATAAAGAAATCCTATTGTTAAAAGAGTCCGTAGCCAAAGTTGAAGACGAGAAGGAAGCTGGCCAGAAGCAGTATCTGGAAAGTTTGGAGAGATTATCGAAACTGGAGTCTGCGATCTCTAGTGCACAAGAGGATTCCCGWGAACTTGCTAGCCGAGCAAGTGAAGCCGAGGCTGAAGCCCGAACGTTGAAAGACGTCCTCCAGAGATTAGAAACCGAAAAGGAAGAAAGTCTTAAGCTATACCACTTTGGGTTGGAGAAGATGTCCAATCTCGAGAATGCTCTGGCACATGCCCGAGAGAGCGTTGAGGAACTCAACGAGCAAGCAAGGGAAGGTGAAAACATAACCCAAAATTTGAAACACGAAATTGCRGAATTGGAGAAGAGATTAGCGGAAGCAGAGAAGGAAGCGAGGGATTTCCGTGAACGAGCTGAGAAAGCCGAGAGTGAAGTCAAGACATTGAAGCTAGCTATCGACAAATTCGATAAYGAGAAGGAAGCACAATCTCTCTTGTACCAGCAATGCTTGGAGACTATTTCCGATCTCGAGGCTAGACTCACTTGTGCCCAAGAAGAGGCTGAAAAGCTAAAGAGCGATATTGAAAACGGGGTTTCACTGTTAAAGGGTGCAGAAGAACAACGTTTGATGCTTGAGAARTCAAACAAGACTCTTCACACGGAATTGGAATCGATGGTGTTGAAAATGGGGTCTCAAACCGAAGAACTAACAGAGAAACAGAAGGAATTGGGAAGACTTTGGACTTGCATACAAGAGGAACGACTTCGGTTTTTGGAAGCCGAGACCGCTTTCCAGACTTTGCAACAGTTACACTCCCAATCTCAAGAAGAACTACGATCTTTGGCTGCCGAGCTACAGAACAGGGCTCGGGTTTTGACGGATATCGAAACTCGAAACCGAACTTTAGAAGGAGAGATACAGAAGCACATTGAGGAGAACAAGAACCTCAACGAGCTCAACTTGTCTGTGATCGGTAGCTTAAAAGAATCTAACTGTAAACTCGAGAAAGAGGTAGAACTCAGAGTCGACGAAAGAAACGCTCTCCAGCAAGAAATATATTGCCTAAAAGAGGAACTGAACGATTTGAATAAGAATCACCGATGTATYTTGGACCAAGTTGTTTCCGTAGGCTTGAACCCTGAAAGCTTAGGATCATCCGTAAAGGAGTTGCGGGATGAGAACTCTAATTTGAAAGAGGAATGCCAAACCGAAAAAAGTGCAAAAGCCGCTCTACTCGAGAAACTCGAAATACTGGGTCAGCTTCTCGAGAGAAATSTCGTTTTGGAGAATTCGCTCTCGGATTTGGGTGCCGAATTAGAAGGTGTTCGGGGTAAATTAAAAGCACTTGAAGGATCATATCAATGCCTTTCAGAAGAGAAATCTACTCTCGCTATTGAGAAAGCGAATCTACTAGGTCAGTTACAAGTAACGACCGATAATTTGAGTCTAGTATCAGAGAAAAACACCGTTCTTGAGAATTCCCTTTTCGATGCTCATGTCAAACTTGAAGTTTTGAAGCAGAAATCGACGAGCTTCGAAGATTCATGTCGATTGCTTGCCGATGAAAAATCTGCACTTATAACCGAAAAGGATACTCTAGCTTCGCAAATGGAGATCACTGAGAAAAGCTTGAACGATCTGGAGGTAAAATATACGGATTTAGAAGAGAAGTACTCGTCGATGGAGAAAGAACGAGAATCTACGCTTTGCAAAGTCGAAGATCTACACGTATCATTGGCTTTGCAAAATCAAGAACACATCATTTTCGCCCAAAAGAATGACGAAAAATTGCAGAGTTTGAGAAACCAGATTCGAGTCCTAGAAGAAGAGAATCGCGATAGAAGGAAAGAATATGAAGAAGAGCTCGATAAAGCTTTGGAATYGGATATCGAGATCTTTATCTTGCTGAGGTGTGTACGAGACCTCGAAGAAAAGAACTCATCTCTGTTCAACGATTGCCGTAAACTCCAGGAAGCATCGATGTTATCTGAAAATCTCGTTCATGTGCTGAAGCAAGAGAAAAGCGAAAACCAGGTGAAAATCAAATCTTTATCGGATCAGAACAGTAGATTGAAGACGGGTATGCACCAGTTGCTGAAGGTTGCTGGCCTTTCTTTGCATCCCGGATTCGAAAATGGTCAAATTCAAACATGTTTCGATAGCGTATGTAGAAAATTTGAAGGCACGAACTGTGCTCTCGTTGAAAATGAAGACAAAATCAGTGAATTGGTTGTCGAGATATCGATTCTAGTCGCAYTGCTGAAGCAACTGAAATCAGAAATGGCAGATATCGAGGCAGAAAAGTGCAGTATTYATCAGGAGTTAGGAGTCAGGACTGAGAAGATTCTTGAGTTGCAAACTGAGGCCCRAAAACTTTCAGAAACAAATGAAGAATTGAGATCGAGAGTAATTGAAGGAGATACCACGGAGGAAACACTAAGGACTCAGCTAGCGAGTTTACGTTCAGAGTTGTCGATTGTTCAAGGAGCTTACGAGGCTTTACAGATGGACAGTTCAGTGGTCCTCGAAGAAAATGAGTCTTTAACGAAGGATAATGTTCAGATGAACGAAAGGATTCGTCTTCTAGAAGACGAAAACGAAGTCATATTTGCTGATGTCATAAGCCAGAGTATCCTCTCTCGAACTTTGAAGAAATACCTTGACGAGAAACATGCCGAAATCAACAGGCTCGATGGAGATCTACGAAAGCTTCATGGTGTCAACAAAGTGATTGTCGAAGAAATGTCGATGGTCGAGAAGGAACTGGACGAGGTGCGAATGGAGAATCTCCATCTTAAAGAAACTTTAGAAAAATCCGAGCGTGAATTGGAAACAGTTACGTCTGTCCGTGATGAATTGAATTCCGAGTTAGTGAACGGAAGTAATCTATTGCATCTAAAGGAAATGGAACACAAGGAAACAATCCAACAACTCGAGATTTTGGAGCATGAAAAGACGGAGTTGTCCAAGATATTATCTTGTCTGCAGAGAGAAAACGAAGAGGTCAAAACGACAAGAGACGAACAAGGGAAACAGATTCTGAAACTTYTAGAAGATAACGATCATTTGAGTGAAGAACGCAAGTGCCTAGAAGAAGAAACCCGGGTTTTGGACCATAAAATCCACCAATTGACGGAAGACCATCAAAAAACGGAGGAAACTTTGCGTTYTGAGTTGCATAACGAAAAGGGCAATGCTCGATTGTTGGAAACACATGCATCGGAAGTCTATGGTGATTTGCAAACTTCGACTTTTTGTCAAGTTGTATTAGAAGAGCGGATTCGCGAGCTTACTGAAGTTTGTTTGAGCCTTCAAGAAGACAACACGTCCAAGGATRCGAATACCAAATTGCTGAAAGAAAGAACCGACGTTTTGGAATGTGAGAACGGAGATCTCAAAGCTCATTTGGCTGCATACGGCCCCGCCCTTGTGTCTTTGAGGGATTGCATCCTATCGCTCGAAAATCGTACCTGTATCAGAACCAAAGTCCAACACTCTGAAAATGAAGMAGCAGCGAAGGTAATGTTCTAACTATGTAGTGAATTCATACTTGCACATTCTGAGTTTTACCTCTGCATACAAACATACAAAAAGATTTCTTTGATATGCCAAATCGCTCATCGACCCATTGAACTTATGGTACAATCCTAGATTTTTCAACAGTTTTAATGAGCTTAATGGGACTAACAACTTATTCRTTCAGCTATATATGATTGTTTGGTAGTGGCTTAATGATATAGAAAGTGACTTATTCAGTAAACTTCTAGGGGGAGCTTAATGCAGAAAGCCAAAAAATTCCAAACYTGCCCTTCCCAAWTAACAAAACATGCCCATTCCACCCTCCCAAACAAAAATCTTCCCAATCTTATACAGAGATTAATCCACACCGAAAGTTTTATCTATACAGGACTTGATGGAAAACCAACCAAACATYCGGATAAATGATCTTAAATGGGTTTTCAATTAGGAGTATGACTTTCTAAAATTTTCTTTTAGCTCAAAGACTTTCATCTAACCCGCCCCCGGTTTAAAACAGTATGCTCCGTTAAAAACTTAGAAATACGCTAGAGGGTCATCTTGCAAAATGAGCTTTTGGAGAAATCATTCAGCTAAATAGCTATAGGGCTATTTAGYCTAAATGACTTTCTCAAAAATTGARTTTAAGAATCTAACCCTCTAATGTATTTCTAAGTTTTTACAGAACYAGGTTGTTTTGAACCATGGGCAGGTCAAACAAAGGTCATTGAGCTAAATTTATTTTAGAAGATCATGCTCCTAATTGAAAATTCATTTAAGGTCATTTATCWAAAGGAACCATATCAAGCTATTTAGCTGAATGACCTTCATTTGACCCACCCATGTTTCAAAACAGCCTGTTCCCATAAAA
>NC_037532.1:1298408-1305083 GCF_001531365.2 Cynara cardunculus var. scolymus | reverse complement strand
ATTAAATTCAATAATTATTTGGTAGACCTATCTTGACTGCGCCAAGAATATATATATATATATATATATATATATATATATAGAGAGAGAGAGAGAGAGAGAGAGAAAGAGAATGAGACTTGAGATCATGTGAAATCAAGGGTTTTTCGTGAGATTCGTAAGACCAATTCTCAACCATTGGATTAAATCTACAATCTGACAATCTAAACATTTATAAACGCCACGAGACTTCTCAATAATCACAAAATTGACACCGTGCAACTTTAGACCATTAGATCATTAGTTTATATTTTATAAGATTGATCAATGAACATAAATTGGTCTTACAGGTCTCACGTAAACCCAACCCTATATATATATATATATATATATTCATATGTGGACTTGAGATCATGTGAGACCAAAGGTTTTTTCGTGAGATCCATAAGACCAATTTTCAACCTTTAGATTAGATTTACAATTTAACAATCTGAACATTTATAAACGCCACGAAACTTCTCAACAATTACAAAATTGTCACCGTGCAACTTTAAACCATTAGATAATTAGCTTATAAAATTGATCAATGAATATAAATTAGTTTCCCCTGTCTCACAAAAAACTCTTGATCTCACATGAACTCAACCCTTCATATATATGTGTGTATAGGTGCATAACCAAAGATTTCTTGATTTCAMAATTTAAATAATTAGTTGTGGATAAAAGGAATATATTATTTTTGATAAAAGGCCAAAATTAAATAAACAGTAATTTGATCCTTGTGATTCGTAGAAAATAATTTGTATCCTTAAAATTTTTAAATTACAAAATAACCATCATAATTAAAAAATATATGTATTTGGTCTTTTTTTAACGATCGTTAAAAAGTTCCGTTAATTAAGGAGAATTTTTGTTCTTTTAACYATTTTTTATCTCTTACCTGATAAAAAACTATAGGTACTAAAATCATAAAATTGGTTTTTATCGGGTACAAGACAAAAAAAAAATAAATAAAATGATGAAAATATATCTTATTTAACGTTCGTTAGAGAAGGGGACCAAATTTAGACGTTTACACAAACAATGGTGAATAACTTATAGTTTTGAAACTAAAGGGACAAAAATACTATTTTCCATAAAGTAAAGGGACTAAATTTGTAGTTTATTTTTAAATAAGAGGTTGCTATTAGCCGTGTCATGCTCCACACCCTTGTCATTTNATCTAGTTCTTCCCCTACCATATCACACGGAGGGACCATTTACCAAACACTTACATGTTAAGCGTTTATCGGCAAGAGTCACCACCCTCACTTACCTTATCAAGTAATATTCTTAGCCAYTAAAATGGATTGTTGGTAAGCGCGGGTGCTTCTTACCCCGGAAGCGTTTGGTAAACATCCCTTAAGGGCCATTTGTTATTTCACTTRCCACCTCTTTCCGAGTAAGAGGTGTTCACCCGGTCAGATATGCTACTGTTTACCAAGCCCCTCTTACAGCTCCATGATGTTAACCGAGATGCTGACCTGGTAAGCTAATTGTGGGACTTTTACTTGGTCAGTGATTAATGCCCACCCAAACCGCACTTTTACCTGGTTACCAGTTCGCATCTGGCTATTCCACTTCTCATTTTTGGAAATTCCCGTAACATCATCTTTTAGGTAAACGGCCCCTAATTATTCAAATTCACAACTGAATTTACCCCGTAGCTACAATGACAACCTAGATGTCTTAAAAAACAGCGCTGGCTTGTGATGACAATTTATATATCGAGTGATTTATCACGTACAATGTTCAATAACAATGTGTTTCTGTAACGATTATTTTCAGGGTGCTGAATCCGTAACCATGGACCCCGATGCATCCGTTGACTTGCAGGATCTGCAAGTTAAGGTCAAAGCTATCGAAACTGCCGTGGTTGAGTTGCAGATGCTCTCGATGCAAGAAAAGTTAGATTCAGATGCAAAGCTCGAGTCTGCGATGAAACAGATCGAAGAATTGAGTTATCAAAAGAGTTCCCGAAGAGCAAACGGTAAGCGAACGTCAACATCTGAAATCTCAGAAATAGATGTCGGAATACTTCCGAAAGACATTATGCTGGATCAAGCGTCGGAGTGTTCATCGTATGGRGTTAGCAAAAGAGGACTAATCGACGGTGAGATATGGGAATCTGCCGATAAGCACGGTAGCATCAATATGAATTTTGACGACTCTAAGATCATGTTCAAACACCACCCGACCTCCTCCGATTTGTCGCTTGATAAGGAACTGGACGTCGTGGACAAACTTGAGGTCTCGAGGAGATTCCGGGAGCCTCGTGATGACGGAAACAAGAGAAAAGTGTTGGAAAGACTCAATTCGGATGTCCAAAAGTTGACGAATCTTCAAATCACAATCGAGGATTTAAAGCGGAAAGTAGAGATCACTGGAAAAAGCCGAAGGGGGAAAAGCATGATCGAATGCGAGACTTTAAAAGGACAGCTTATGGAAGCGGAATCCGCCATCCAGAAACTATACGAACTCAACGGGAAGCTCGTAAAGCATRTCGAAGGCAATTCAGAATCGGGAGAAAGCGAAAGCGAAAGCATGAGAAGGAAGAAAGTCTCGGAACAAGCACGCCGAGTGTCGGAAAAGATCGGTCGTTTGCAGTTAGAGGTACAAAAGATTCAGTTCGTGTTGTTGAAACTCGACGACGAGAAAGAATCCAAAGGAAAAACACGGTTTCTCGACACCAAAAAACGCGTTCTCTTGAAAGATTATTTGTACGGCGGCGGAAGACCAAAAACGATAAGCAGTAACAGCAGCAGACGCAAAAATGGTCATTTTTGCGCTTGTGTTGAGCCTGCAACCAAAGGAGACTGATCATTACTGACCAGTCTCTTTTGGTAGAGTTCATAAAGAACACCTTTTTTTCGTCTATAAATTATGAAGTAATCTAGTGTGTGTTTTTTAATCGTCATACTTATGAATAACTTTTGTCGTTTTTTCGGTTTAGAGAGAGCGTAAGAGGCCGTCGTTYCCATATGATCTCGAGAAGCTATTTTTAGAGAGCTTGTTTTTAAACGTCGTGAAATTGTTAAATGAGTCGTTTTTTAATCCTTCATACTTGTCTTTGACCTTTGAACCAATCAAGTTCGACCCTATTCRAGTTTTCGGGCTCGGTTTCGAGATAACCGAGCCCGGTCGATATTTCAAAAATGTCACTAGGTYTGYAAGTGACACTTTCTTAATTTGTGCAAGGGCCAAMGTGTGAAAAGAAAATTAGGTTTTTGAACCAGGTCCGTAAGTACAAGAATCAAATCTATAAATTAGTCCACAACACTTTCAGATATCTTTATCTAATTTACAGATTTGTTCATTGTACTTGTGGATCTGGTTTAGAAACCGTTCTTTTTACATTTTGATCCTTCCACAAATTGAGAAGGTGTTACCTGCAGACCTAGTAATATGTTTTAAATTTGAGGGAAGAAATGGCTAAAAGATAATCCAAAACCTGAAAATAGCTATTTCTGTTAATTTCTCTACTGAGTTCTATTATTTTACAGATTTCTCCATTGTTTAAAGATTTGCATTTTTTCACCTTTTGCTTTCTCTGTTTTAGAGATCATTCTATAACARTTGTTAGAGCAAAACAAGCTCCAAACCTCTATTTAGAGTAGCTATCGAAGATGCAATTATGGTTTTTTTTTTCTGTAATGAATTGATCTTTTAGTTCAAAAAATGCAAGAACAATAAGGGGGTTATTTGGTTTGGTTTTCATTAATTTTTGTACGGATAAAGCTGTATATGTAACTTGAGAAATGATAATGTTTTTGTTTGAGATAGTTTTTTTACAGATAAAATGAGCGTGTTTTTAACTGGAAGGGGCAAATTTGAAAAAAAAAACAATTGATTTTTGCATAAAGTTCTCTCTAAAAGCTTAGTRAGTGAGTTATTTTTTATATAATCGAGTCGCTATCAAACATTCATGTATAACAGACTGAATAAGTCGTAAACTACGTTAAAATTGTTAAGCTGTTATCAARCAACTCCTAAATTAATGTTACTGTAAGTTTATTTTAGATTATCCTTGTTATATCTTTTATTTAATTTTAAAAATAGCAGAATTTTCCATTTTCAAAGAGCATAAAATTAAATAAATTTTAATATTAAAATAAAAATAATTTCCACCGCAAGTTATTGTCTCATAGACATCAATTCGTTACAATAATTATGGACCAACAGATATTTGAAGAATCTATAGAGGCCTTCCAATATCCTCTCTAATTAATTTCCAAAGTATAGAAAACCTTGTCATAAAACTGTTTACTAAATGTTTATTCGGTAGGTGTTTTAGTGGATAATTTTTATCATCGGATGAACATGGCAAGACCCAAGAATCTTACCCGGTAAAAGTGATGATAAAGATAGAGAGTCTTACCGGGTAAGTGAGGGTGACGACTCTTACCCGGGTAAACGTTTACTAGGTAAATTGTTGCATACGATACCATTATTGATGTGTTACAATCTTACATAAAAAAATGAATTAGAGTGTCGACTCCAAACACTAAACATGTAGCGGATAAACATTTAGTTAAATAGCCTCTTAGAGATYCATAGAACTCCGTCTAATTAAATTTTATTTCATCAATTTACTTAAAGTTTTATTTTTATTACATTATCTTAATAGTTTATAAATTTTTTTTATTTATTTCGAATATTTTTTAACTTATTATTAAATTATAATTTTATATTAATGGAACAAATATTGGTTTTTAAAATTATTATTAAGTTGTATAAATACGTTTTTGTTTTAAACATGAATTTACTAAAAGATTGTATTAAAACAATTATTGTAGTGGGTATATTTTTACTAAATTGTAAAAATATATTTATTTTATATGTATTTGATTCACAATGTTTCACGTGTTTCATAGTATATTTTTTTATGAAACGTATCATACTGTGCATTTTTGTTATTTTTATTGTTTTACAAAAGATAGCACATTGTACATCTTGTATGTATATCTGGGTATCATCGTGAATATTGTTTGTAGGTATCACATTATGTATCTTGTGTTAACATAAGATTTATCGAAATAATGTTTGTCGAATAAGATTTGCCGGACAGCCGGAGAGAGGAAAAAAATTTATAATATTTATAAAATCCCTAAAATGTTATTAATTAATATTTTAAATTAAAATTAACAAAAATATTGATTTCATACTTTAACCTTTGATTTATGGTTAAAATTAAATCTTACAGTTATCACAAAGTAATGAGTTCTAGTTTAATTAGACTTTTATATATATATATATATATATATATATTGTATAATAATATTATTTTAAATGAAACAAATATATTGGTTGTAGCGATGGGATCATCGGAAGGAACTCATAATAATTAACATACCACTTTTGCACGTATCTTCATGATTGTATAGGATTGTTTTGTTAATTGTTACACCGACAGACTATGATTGAATATTTTATTTAATTWAATTAATTCCAAATTTAATTTATTTCTCAGCACGTGCGTCCTTATAGAGTCATGTAAAAATAAATATCACTCCCACGTGTTAACCAATAAATTTTCAAAATTGTAATTTTAAATTTTAAAATTTAAATAAATACATTAAGTTATATTAATTCTAACAGCTATTCTGTTTTAAAAATTACTAACAATAATTACATTTTTAAATATTTTATAAAATATTAATCCTTTTCTTTAAAAGTTTAATTTCTAAGGTGTTTTGTTAACGAACATATAATAAAAAGGTAAATAATTCACTTTCATAATAATCATTTTTTTTAAATCTCTGGATTTGAAATTTTAACAGCTTCTTAGGTTTAGTAAGGAGGTATTTGCTAGTTGCTGAATAGTTTGAAGCAGAATAATCAAGTATTCAAAGTGATTAAAAGACTATTATGATATAGTGCAAATGAAATATAATTGTTTGGTAATTATTTATGATAAAATTAGAACGTTGAATGGTTAAGGCATATCCAAAATAAAAAGAAATTTTCTATATATATTGACATTTTTAAATTATGGAGTCGATGTATATTTTTAATATAGATCTTTAAATATATTAATTAACAAAAATAGGGAATCTTTTTTGTATCTATATATAATCTGGTGTTGTTCTTATAGGAATAAATAAATAAGTTTTTTTATTAAATTCAATAATTATTTGGTAGACCTATCTTGACTGCGCCAAGAATATATATATATATATAGATCGAGAGACTTGGGATCATGTGAAATCAATGGTTTTTCGTGAGATTCGTAAGACTAATTTTCAACAATTTGATTAAATATACAATCTGACAATCTAAACATTTATAAACGCCACGAGACTTCTCAATAATCACAAAATTGATACCGTACAACTTTAGACCATTAGATCATTAGTTTATATTTTATAAGATTGATCAATGAACATAAATTGGTTTTACAGGTCTCACGAAAACCCTTGGTCTCACGTAAACCTAACCCTATATATATATATATATATATATATTCATATGTGGACTTGGGATCATGTGAGACCAAAGGTTTTTTCGTGAAATCCGTAAGACCAATTTTCAACACTTAGATTAGATTTACAATTTGACAATCTGAACATTTATAAACGCCACGAAACTTCTCAATAATTACAAAATTATCACTGTACAACTATAAACCATTAGATAATTAGCTTATAAAGTTGATCA
>NC_037532.1:1285014-1297563 GCF_001531365.2 Cynara cardunculus var. scolymus | reverse complement strand
TGAGTCAAATATTGAATATTTTTTGATTTAATTATATTATTATATGATATATATACTAAGAGATAAATATTTTTAATACTTAGATTTTATACTCTTTTAGTAATGTTTTAATTTACAGTACGTCTTTTACTTTTTTTATTTTTCGTTTTATATTTATTATCACATTAACATATATAATCGTATATTTACTAAAATATATGTTTTTATTTTAATAAGTTACATCATTATAATTGTCTCGTCAATTCCATCGAAATAAGTCTAGAATATTTTTTGATTTAATCATAGACTCTAATGATATGAAATTATGAACATAACAAAGGTATAAAACATAAAATAAATAAATAAATAAAATATTTATGAGAGAGTGGGGAAAAAAACCCTAAAATAAAAGAAATGGTCAAATCAAATCCTTTATAGGGTGTAGGTGTCCTACAAAAGATTGTASCCAATAAAACAAAAAAACAGTAATTTACACCTTTATAGCCCTAGCCCTTTTTCCTATATAATATTTAAATATAAAAACCATTAAATATTTAAAAACCTCAAATATTAACATTTCTACTTATTGGTAAATTTAATTTTAATTTATATTTTAAATAACATACTTTTAAAATTTTTATTTTGGTACATAAGATGTAAAGTTTTAAATATTTAAGTATTCGGATAACCTGTTGAAGCATTAATTGGTTATCATGTTGATGTAACGAGTAATGTGATATTAAACTCGGTATTATTTGCTGACGTGGTTAGTGATATGGATTTTTTTTGATCTAAAAATAGTGTTTTTTTTTTTAATCTAAAGTTGGTCTTCAGCCGGTTACTCGGGTACTTAAATGTTTAAAACTTTATATTTTTTATAACAAAATGAAAGTTTTAAAAGTATATTACCAAAAATAAAAATCAAATTAAAATACATTATTTTTTCATGCAATTTGTTGTTAATAATTTTTATTATTTTATGCCAAAAATTAAAAGCATCTCCAATTTTATATGAAAATGGAGATTTCAAATAAGCTTTTATTATAATATATATTTTCAAATTTGAATAACTTCCATAAATGAGTAACGATATAGAAATATTTCTTTATATTTCGTTAATACTAAACTTTAAAATTAAATACTCATAAGACATAAATAATATTTTATTAAATATATAAAATATTTTAATAATATAATCAATATTGTAATCTTCAAAATTGATAAGCAGTCCAGTTAGAGTTGAAAGGTACTTTATTTAGAGATTTTGAATTGTGGTTCATAATTTTAAATAATCTGTTGGAGATGCTGTAAAGTACAATTATTATTCGTCTTTACATTTATGTTTTATGTATTTATATATGTTTGACATATAAAACAGTACTGTATATTATACATTTACTTTTTAAATGTTAAATAATCTAGATTATATTATAAAATATTTGACAAAAACTCTTAAAAACCATTTTTTATGCACAAAGTATTGTTTGATACATATTATTTAAAATTCAATATTACATGTAAATTGTGTGTAAGTACAACTTATTAAAACTTCATATTTGAATTCGTGTAACTAACTGTGGATAAATGAAATAATCGATAATCTAGGTTAACAGGCCAGGCCGGTAGAGTAAGTTCTGACCCGCACCAAAGGTGTATTATCGAAACGGTTAACCTCTACATAAAAATCATACGATTTAATACATAATCAAATAAAAAATAAACATTTTATTTTAAAATATAAAAAATCTAAAATATAATTACGATAATTATTGAGTTCTAACAAAATAATTAATTATTAACTTTACAAAAAATTATATTGTTAAACCAAATATAAATTACCTCGTTATTGAACTTAGATTAAATTATAATAAAAATTTTGAATTAAAAATCTACACAAACAATGAGAAATTTAAAATAGTTATTTTGATACTAATATCGATATATTTTTATCAATTTTTTATAATATATTCAAATTTACATTTTATTCAAAAATAAAAATATTATTGTTTTTTCAAAATCACATAAGATCATGTTATAACATCGACTGAGATAAATAATAAAAATAAATATATTAAAATCAATAGTATCTCGCTGCATTGCACAAGTACCGTTATAGTATATCTGTAAATGAGTTTCATTGTTTATTAGATATTTTTCTAGTTATCATTTTTTTGTTCTAAAAAGGTGAACCAATATAATCGAATCTATATGACTGATAGTCTCTTTATCGAGCAAGCACAAAGTATCATTAAGCTCCCAAACTGTTTGCTAAGCCAAATTGATACTGCTACAAATACATTTAGGGGTCGTTTACTAAACACTTACTTGGTAATTGTTTAACGCATAAATTTCCTCATTGGATGAACATGAGAATTGGCCAAGAATCTTACCGGATAAGAGCGATGAGAAATATAGAGAGTCTTACCCGATAAGCGAGAATGACGACTCTTACCCACATAAGTGCTTACCTAGTAAATTGTTGCATTCGATATGCTTTGATGTACTAAAATCTTACGCATCTAAATAAATTATAGTGTTGACTCCTAACGATAAACGCTTACCGGGTAAGCATTTGGGTAAACGGCCCCTTAATCGTGTTGGTATAGTTACTCTATACATGTGCAATATTAAAATTTACGTAAACCAACATTTATCGTGTCATTCATGAGCCGCTATGGGATACAAACAAACTCCTTTGAAGGTTAATCCATTTACGATCACCGTCCACACAAAAATCACATTATTTAAAAGTCACTGCACAATTTTCTTTGTATAACTTTGATGATGTTTGAATCACTGACATAAAAAATGCTGAAATCTACTGGTAACCTAGATACTGCTAGCCCATTAATCTTCTGGTCACTGTACTTACATTTGCAGGTTTCCAACAATGAGATGGAAGACAATCAACGTTTTTTTCTCCCTCGATGGGTTAATTGGTTGATTGACCAGTTGCTCGATTGGGGCATCATATCTGATTTCATTTTGTTGACAGGTAGTCAGTTTGACCATCTGCCTCCTCGGAACACCATCTCATAACAAACCCAGATCCAATCATATGCCATCAGAAGAGATTGTAATGTGTTTAATTCAGTTAAATAGTACACAGATTTCTTTAAATTTAAGTATTGGTTGTTAATAATAACGACAGATGTTTTGTCTTCATTAAATGATGTTGAATTGCAAAGCTTAAGTTATAACTATAAGAGGCAAATTACCAAACGTGTATCGGTAGGTATTTACTGTTTGTCACTTACTTACAGAGTGAAGACAATGACCAAAAATCTTACCCGATAATAGATAATAAACGCTCGTTTGTTTTTTAAGAGGTGATAAAGTCTAAAGTCTGATTTCATTTCTGATTCATAAGAGGTGATCCCAAAGTCTGAAATCTGGATCAGTAAGATTGTTTGTTTTTACGTCTGAAATATGACATATGAATCGGTCAAGCTAGTACAAAAATATAAAAGACAAATAGTTTTTTTTTTACAAAAGTATAAAAGATAAATAGTTTTTGCTAACAAATCTCTTCCAGCCCCAAAAATATAAACCATTTGATAGATGGCTGATTAGGATTAATAGGTGTTAAGGTATACGTTTACCACTTAAAATCAGAGGACATTTAAAGTTTTTAACCTCTTATTTTAGAAATAAAACAAACCACTTGATATTTAAACGCCTGAACGAATCAGATTTCAAAGGTATTTAGAGGTAATTTTGAAAAAACAAACAGATCCTTAGTCATTTCATCACTTAACAGGTAAAAGATACTCACCAACAATTTATTTTTTATAACCGAAAATATTACCTGATAAATCAAGTAACGGTGATGACTTTTACYACAACATCTACCCAATAAACGTTTGACAAATATCCATAAAATTTGATTAAAATAATAAAATAATAACGAAAAAGTTAAGCATAGTTTTGTAATAAAATAACATMAAAGCATATTTTGGTAATTATGAATGCTCACATTTGACCTTATTATAAAAAGTCTGCCGAAAATGGAGGCATAGAAAATTGAGTGCACGTTTTTGAAGTTTGAAATCGCTTATTCTGCTTTCCTTCAATTCCAATTCTTTTGCCGCCCCCCACCTCCTTCTTCTTCTTCTTCTTCTTCTTCTTCTTCTTCTTCTTCATCATCATCCACCGGGACCGCCATGGCTATCTTCACCTGAAGCTCCATTCAAATCATTATCCTCCATCATCATCTTCTTCTTCTTTCGAAGAAACTGATCGTTGAATCAACAATTTCTTTGTTTAATTCGAAAACTGATGTCAATGATTATCCTCGCCTTCGATTTCAGGTATTAAATCATCTTCTTCTAATCATTTTWACTTTTCATTCAACATGTTCTCACAATCATGATTTAGGTTTTTAATCTGCTTTTTACTGTTAATTTTCATACCTAACTTGCTGTTTACTGATTAGGGATTACTCTTTTTTTTCCGTGTGACTTTTATTACGAATAATTAGTTTAATATCTATTGTTAATCAGCTTTTTGGAGTTTAAATTAATGGATTAAAGTGTGGTTTCCAAAAATAATCGTATCTTTTAATTGAACCCTACTTTATACTTTGATGTCTTTTGTCTATAAAGAAAAACRTATCAGCGTTAATGTATTGTAGTTTAGTGATTAATCGTTATCTTGTTATTTATGGGTTGAATATAATATTCCWCTGTAGGGTCAGTGCTACATATGATTAGTTGACGACCTGATGTATATGGGTAGGTTTAAATTTTGTGCATAAATTATTCAACGATTGATATAAGTTCCTATCAACCTGACCCTAGTGAAGTCCTTTTCTATTCSTTGCAAGCATAATGTCATCAACCACTTTATAAACCATTTTTAGYTTGGGTTTTTAGAAATTTACCCTAGTCTGAATCTTATGTGATATAGACATACTTGAATCACTAGTTGGTTACTACTTCTTCAAATTGCCATTTGGGTTGTTGTCATTTGAAATGGTTTTGAATGTTGATGTTTTTTGTGAATTTTTAGTGTATGTTAGCTGGGAGTGATTCCATTAAAGCTCACTAGAAAGTATTAGAGGAGGGAGTTTATCAATGGAGAATTATGAAATTCTAGAACAGATTGGGAAAGGCTCCTTTGCTTCTGCTCTACTTGTGAGGCATAAACATGAAAAGAAAAGGTGAGGCTTTCTATCTACTGGTTKAATCCTATTCTTGTAGTTGTTGCTCTCTATGGCAGGCAAAATCTATGGTTTTTGTCGGAATATGTGGAACCACATTAGATTACTCTCCAAAAGAGTAGGAGACAAGRGAGATTCCAACAYATATTGTGGAGAAATGGTCCAAGTTYAGCCGGCATGGGGCTCTTAACGGTTTTGTTGGTTGTTTCTACTGATTATAGTTCCATCTTTTCAGGTATGTCTTGAAGAAGATTCGACTTGCTCGCCAATCTGACAGGACCCGCCGATCTGCTCTCTTGGAGGTTGGTCTTGCTTATTGAACAGAATAATTCATAGGGATAATACAAGTTGTCTTAGAGAGCAAACTACAAACTAAGAGCATCCCCAACATATTCTCCAAAMGGGAGATTTTGGAGTTTTTAACCCCCCTTTTCTTGCTCCRACATATGCTTCAAAACTTTTTCCAKAATGGAGCAAGTAGGAGAGAGAGGATAGATATCTCCAAATTCGGAAAACTCTCTAAAATTAAATGCTGAAGATAGATAACTTTTTATTGTTCCCTCAAATGAAGTTGAATGTATTATCATTTCATATGAAGTTCAGGTGAAWGTTTATTGGGATATTAAATGATTTAAATCTATTGAATATTTTTAATAATATAATTTATGTTGAAATCTCCAAAAAATGGAGAAGCTGTTAGAGATGAATGTAACTTTTTTAGAACTTTTAACTATTGCTTCTCCATTTTGGAGAGATTATAGAGAATCTGTTGGAGATGTCACTAAAGAAGTTGTTTCATGAGAATATGCATTAAATCAATCAAATATGTAAATGATGTATATGATATTAGTTGGTGTTAATTGATTTCCATTGGAAAAACTTACTACAAACAATATTGATTACTGTTGAATTGCTGGTAATTACACAACGTCTAACATTAGGACATAACAAAGGGATTATAGTCTTAACTTTTTAGCGAACAACATCAAGTGAAGATCTCATCCTCATTTTTGCATCACTGAGTATGCAGAGCTGATTTGGTTGTGTCAATGCAGATGGAACTTATTTCCACCGTGCAAAATCCTTTTATAGTGGAGTACAAAGATTCGTGGGTTGAAAAGGTTCGTGCTCTGTAAATTATTGCACTTCAGTTGGTTTCCTAGGGCTTGCCACATTATGTCTTTGAGTGCGTTTGGTACGTTGGGCATAAACAAAAACTTGTCCCACGTTTTGTTCGACATTTAGATTAGGACATGACATGACTGAGTGGGACAAAAACCAGCAAAATAGGTGGGTGACATGATTGGTAAATTACAACACTACTCATGACAAGTTAAAACCCTAAAATATTGCACAATTCTTTCACCCGCTTACATCAGTCTCGTCCATCCAGTCTTGTCCTGTCTAGTCCTATCTGCATACCAAACACACGTTGAATTGGTWGTCATGCCTTGTGAGTTATCAAACTTCGATCCTTTTTCTTTCTTTCAGGGTTGCTATGTATGCATTGTTATAGCATACTGTGAAGGAGGAGATATGTAAGTTATATTCTCAACCAACTACACACTAAAAATTATCGTTCTTCCCACAAGCTGTTATCTTTTCTAACCATTTGTTCATATAGGGCGGAAGCAATAAAAAAAGCCAATGGTGTTCATTTTTCAGAAGAGGTTTTAGTTCTTTGTGTGTTTGTCTTTATTTGTAACTCTCATTTTGTTAAGTTTGGCATCACGGTGTCTTCATGTTGACATTTTTATTTGAAAAAAAATGTGTAGAAACTCTGCAAATGGCTCGTTCAACTACTGGTGGCACTCGATTATTTGCATGTTAATCATATTATTCATCGTGATGTCAAGGTTCGTGATGATATCTCTCTATGATATGTTAGCTGATATTGATAATATGATACATTTCTGTTACAATATATCTGAATTTGATGAAATTTTCATTTCATTTCAGTGTTCAAATATATTCCTAACACGAGACCAGGATATCCGACTTGGTAATAACTATCCATTTTGTACCTGATACCTTGAAACCTTAGTGTTTCAAGGAACATGCACCTTTATAGCTTCATATTAGCCTGAGTTGCTTTYGCTCCTTTCAGGTGATTTTGGTCTTGCTAAAATGTTGACTTCTGAAGATCTTGCATCCTCGGTATTTGATAATTGCCTTCACAATTGATTTTCTAGATTTTTTGGGGTATTAAAATGCAACAAAAGTCTTAAGTTTCCTATTTATTACTCATTTTGACCGATAGCATGYTGATMTTGTAACATTTGATGTGTAGAGGTCAAGTTYGTCGTCCACTCGCGTAAACCCTTTCATACACATTTCATAAATTTTTCGTAAACRTGTATCCACATCATCAAATGTTACAAGATCAACAKATTATCGGTCAAAATGGGTACAAAAGAATAAMATTTGAAACTTTGTAACATTGATTGAGATTTTTTTGTTACACAATAGAAACTAAACCAAACTTTGTTGTATTTTGATGTATTTTGATGCATTTTGCCCTAAGTTTAACTAATGGCTGAACTTCCCTTGTATAATTTTTTTAATTTCAGGTTGTGGGAACTCCTAGCTATATGTGCCCTGAACTTCTTGCAGATATACCTTATGGTTCTAAATCAGACATATGGTCTTTAGGTATTTCTGAAACCTTTTGTTTGTGTTTTTTTTAGTTTTTTTTTCTGGCTAATTTATGTAATTCTCGTGCACAACTCGTCCAGGATGCTGTATGTATGAAATGACCGCTTTCAAGACTGCATTCAAAGCTTTTGTAAGTCCATGTGCTTTTTATGAACTTACGAGTTGCTCTATTAAAAAATAACGAGTTTTATTAGCTAAAGAACACCTCCAACATWTTCTCTAAAATAGAGAAAATGGAGATTTTGTTCTCTAAAGTAGAGAAAACAATAGCAACTACAAGTTAAGAGAATTCTCTAAAACTTGATGTGAGGAGAGAGATGATTTTTGTTTATTCCCTCCAATGAGACTGAATTATTATTATCTTATATATTTTTTTAAAGTGTATTGGATAAATAAAACTATAGAATATATTAATTACATAATTAATGTTAAAATATCTGAAATAGAGAATCTGTTGTAGTCGAAGGTAATTATGAGATTTTAACTTTTGATTCTTTATTTTAGAGAAATTATARAGAATCTGTTGGTGCTCTAAATGCTTAACATAAGCTATGTTTTCACTCATCTTTGTTGTATTCGTAGGTGAAATTTTTAATTATCTACTTTGAAACTTCATTTTTGAGCAGGATATGCAATCTTTGATCAACAAAATAAATAAATCTATAGTATCTCCACTTCCAACCATGTATTCAGGCACACTGTGAGTTATTTAATTTTCAATATGAATGCTATTCGTTTATGTCGTATTTTATAACATTATTAACTTTCAATKATCTATTTTTAGTCGAGGGCTCATTAAGAGTATGCTGCGGAAAAACCCAGAAATGAGACCAAGTGTAAGTAAATTTATTTCTCGTTCTAATTCTTTTCCTTAGGATGCCTTTGGCACGCTGGACAATATAGGACATGATAGAATATAAACTTTTCCCATGTTTGGTGTGAGTGTGACAATTAGATTGGGACTGACAGGACTGGGTGAGACAAACATGAATTTTTTTTGTCCTGGAACAAAAATCACGAAGACGGGACAAACTTGGTAAATTACTAAATTATCCATGTAAAATTGAAACCCTAAAATCTTCCATGATTTTTTCACCCGCCTACATCACTCCTGCTCATCTTGTCTTGTCTGGTCCAGTCCCGTTCAATCCGGTCGAGTCTCGTCTACATACCAACCACTGCAATAAAAATCTCAAACTTCTGCTTTTTGTTATTATTATTATTATTATTAGAGTAAATTACGATTTTCATCCATGTGGTTTGTTAGTAATTTATATTTTCGTCCCTGTGGTTTAGAATTTGCATTTTTCATCCCTGGCCTAATTCCTACCTTTAAGTACAGGTACCAARMCAGTAAAGAATTTTAAACCATAARGACTGAAATAACAATAAATTGTAAATCATAAGAACGAAAATAACAATGAATTAAAAACCAKAGGGATGAAATTGCAATTTCTAAACCACAAGGACGAAAATCACAATTTTTAACAAACCACAGACGAAAAAAGTAATTTACTCTTATTATTATTTTCTTAGCAACTATGGGTGTCCGGCTACCTTGCGTGCATCTCGAGCAATCCTATGTGGCCCTGAAKATATTAGCTGTGAAAATCCTTAGTGGCCCTGACAACTTATGAGGCGGGCCCAAGGTCCATCCTTTCGTTGGTTGAGGTGGCCTTCAAGGTTATATGCTTTCTGTTATTGAACCTTGTGGGGTTTTGATTTTGCAGGCTGCTGATTTACTGAAAAACTCGCTTCTTCAACCGTATGTACTTAAGCTCCATCTTAACTTGAACGGCCCGAGACGTCACACCCTTCCGGTCCGGTGGTCGGATTACAACTACGAAAAGAAAACAACGTTCATCGAGCCCGAACCTCGAACYATTCATCTTCACAACGAGAAACGACAATCTTTTAGCAGCGACAGGGCTTTGAATCCAAGTATATCTGAACACGATCAGTATTCTTCGTGCTCKCAGAAGACACACGATTTATCAGGATCGTCAGCTAGAAAGCTATCCATTGGCAGCATTGAAGAATATATACATACTGAGAAATTAGTCGCTGCTAAGACATCAAATGYCCTCAGAACCCTGAGATCGACTCCTGCAAAACCTTCCGTTACTACTCCCCGAAGACAAACCGCTTCACCGAAGATAACCAGAGGGAGTACCGATCGTGATTTGGTATGTTCTTGATAACCGAATATTATGCTGGTGAAAATAATCATTTTCAAAATTGATATGATATGTTGTTATGTWACAAAATTTGTATCCATTTTGAATTTAGAAAGTTATAAATTTTGTCGTCATTAATGTAATTTGTACTCTGTTCAGCTTCCGGTATYACGAACTCCAGCTAGCAGATCAGTGCGAACAAGTCGTAGGACATCTCTACCCTTATCGGCAACAGCTGCAAAACCCCTCTTGGATTTCGAATCTCCAAATGTATCCGTCAATGCTCCACGGATCGACAAGATGACTGAGTTGCCGTTAACCTCTCGAGACGAACCCTCGATCCTACCAGTTCGTAGAGCTACTTCAACATCGGCTCAGAGTTCTTCCGGTACTTCTCCAACCACCATCCCTGACCGGTCAGTTACAATCGATAAGTGCACGGTCAAGATTGTGAGCCAGAGCCACCAAACGACCGCCAGCGGTGCCCACTCAACAAACAGGAGCGATGAGTGGTTGGAGCCGAACCAGGCAACGACAGGGGCGGGTTCGAGCCGTTCGTCGTCCGATTCACGAGGGCAGAGGCGTCGGTTCGACACGTCATCGTATCAACAACGGGCYGAAGCATTGGAAGGGTTGTTGGAGTTCAGTGCACAGCTGATGCAACAAGAACGAATAGAGGAATTAGCGGTTTTGTTGAAGCCATTTGGGCCCGAAAAGGTGTCACCTAGAGAAACTGCTATTTGGCTGTCAAAGAGCTTCAAGGGAACCGGAATTGGAATCGGAACCGGCGTTGGTGGGAACTCGTAGTTTGTTTTCTTCTTTTTTCCATTCTGTAGCATACTTTTTATGGTTTAGAAGAGCGTAATCCGAATGAAGTCTTTATGAACTACTCGTTCAYGGAAACTAGTATTAGAGTATAGTATCTCGATCGAGGTGATGTCCGATACCATGATTAGAGATTGCATAAAATAGTMTCGGACCGAGAAAAGCCCGATACTAATAAGCCTGAGTTTAGGATCGGGCTTGGGTCTAGGTCCAAATTGGGCCAAAAGCCCAATCAGGCCTATTTTTTTTTCATGGACCGGTCTTCAGTTATCGACATCAGGCATAGTAGTTATTGGTGTTCTTTTGGAAAGTCCATTGGATCGAAATTGGACCCTATCGGCYGTTTACTAAAYGTTTATTTGGTAAATGYTTACCGGGTTACTTTACCTTTTYGAATGAATATGATAAAGATTGARAATCATACMTGGTAAGAACGATAATWGGGACYGAGTCTTACMTGGTAAGTAAGAGAYGACTTGTTCGATAAGCGCTTACCGGATAAAACGGTTTCATACGGTGTTTTAATGGACTAAAATCTTACCCGGTAAGTTAAGTGAGTGTTTTMTGTTACCAGTAAGTGTTTATCCGGTAAGTGTTTGGTAAATAGCYGCTTAGAATTTTACGATCTAAGAGAAGATCATACGAGAATTGGGTTAAAATAAGAGAATATATATGGGAACGGCTAATTCGAATATGATTTTGCATCGAAATTACATACGATTACGGAACAGGGTCAAATCATATACGATTATTTATGTTATATGAAAATATAAAATAAATTAACTAATTATAAACCACAACCGACCACTACCGATTTGAACCACYGTCGACCACCACTGTTATAAAAAAAGTATTTTAGTCATTCGTCGTTTATTCATTTTAATTCCAAAGCTACATTCTACCAACCAAACCGAACAAATATATTTTAAATCATTTAATAGATTTTGTTCCAATTATTTCCAACCAAGCGTAGAGTCAAATTTCATTCATATTTCTTTAAAGTCAAATATTTTTAATATATTCCATTGCGTTAGAAAACATTATACAAATCAAACATCACAATATATATATATATATATATATATATATATATATATATACTATCTTATTAAGCAAATTTAGTATAAGTCTTAAAATACTAAATGGCAAATTGCATGAAAAAGTAACGTACTTTAACTTGATTCATATTTTCGGTAACGTACTTTCAAAACTTCCATTTTGATACCTAAGATGTAAAGTTTTAAACATTTAAGTACCCGGGTAACCCAGTGAAGACTAATTTTAGACTAAAAAAAAACTAATTTTAGATTAAAAAAATCCACGTCACTGACTAGGTCAACAAGTAATACCGAGTTGGATACCACATCACTCGCCACATCAGTATGATAACCGGTTAATACTTCAACCAGTTACCCGGGTACTTAAATGTTTAAAACCTTACATCTTAGGTACCAAAACGGAAGTTTTGAAAGTACATTACCCAAAATAGGAATCAAGTTAAAGTACATTACTTTTTCATGCAATTTGCCCAATACTAAATGACCAAAATATCATTTATACTCATTTTTTCACCTTTTCACCCCTCCTCTTCTCACATACATCCACCATCTCACAACCGATTTTTTTAAAATTATAATTTTAAATTTACTCTTTATACACCTATAATTAAATAATTAATTTATTTTACGTCATTTACTTTTAAATGTTTCATTTTAAACTTTTATCAAATTAACATACATAATCGTATATCAA
>NC_037532.1:1209353-1283405 GCF_001531365.2 Cynara cardunculus var. scolymus | reverse complement strand
ATCAGGCACGCCTTCTCTGAGTCTGACTCGTTTTATGGATCTAACCGCAGGCACCCAGACACCCCTTCCGACTCACTCCCTGACCTTGTCCACCCTCATCATGTTTCCCTGTTCTTTGCTCTTTCCACATTTACTTTCAGGTTTTTCCTCCACAATTCTAATAAATTTAAGCATAAATTACATTAAAAAAAAAAAAATCTATTTTAACTTGATTTCTGTTTTGAAAAATATACTTTTAAAATTTTTATTTTGATATCTACAATGTAAAGTTTAAGATATTTTAAGTACTCGGGTAACCGGTTGAAACATTAACCGGTTATCATGTTGATATGACGAGTGATGTGTTATCCAACTCAGTATTATTTGCTGACATGGTTAATGACATGATTTTTTTAAATCTAAAGTTAGTGTTTTTTAACTATAAAATTAGTATTCAATCGGTTACGTGGGTACTTTAATGTTTAAAAACTTTACATCTTAAATAACAAAATATAGATTTTGAAAGTACGTTACCAAAAATATGATTCAAGTTAAAGTGCGCTAATTTTTCATTAAATTYGCCCTAAATTTAAATATAGAATAAAAATTGTATACGTAAACTTACTCATATAAAGGTTTCGAGAACACGAACCTTTTACTTTCCTCCCCTTTTCTTTATTGGAGAACGATGTGTTTAGGTGAATTTAAAGCACGTAAAGTCGTCCGATGTGCTTTTCGCTGAATTCCACTGTTTCAAGAGATTTTTTTCAAGTTTTTTTGTTGATTTCGAGGTACATTTCTTTTTAATTAATGTTTCTTGTATATTTTTTTTATTAATATTCCAAAGGACCTTTGGAAGTTGATACCCCAAAAAAAATGATCTATTTGCGAAAAGAAGTTTAGCGGATGCATAGGACCCACCGTCGGGCCTTTGTAAGTCCACCCCTGATTAAAAGTTGGTTTCTAGACCAATTTACGAACACCGACAAATCTTCTGAGTGTGATGGAATATGGATTTGTGGATTTATTGATCCGTCTCTGATTGAAATATCTTAAATATTAGTTTCTTGAAGAATCTTCTTATATTAAAAAAAACTAGAAGGATACTCGCACAATGCAACGAGATATATCTTGATTTTAGTGTTCCGTTTTATTCTGTCTTTGTCGATGTTATAATACAGTTTTATGTGGTTTTGAAAAAACGATAATGTTTTTATTTTTTTTTAAATATAAATTTGAAGATATCATAAAATTTTGAAAAAAAATATATCCATATTTATGTCAAATTAACTATTTAAAAGTTCTTGTTTTTTGTTATTTATTTAATTTAATTTCTTATTATAATTTAATTTACGTTTAATAACGAAGCAATTTATTTTTGATTTAATAATATAATTTTTTTATAAAGATAACAATTAAATATTATGTTAGAACTCAATATTTATCTTAATTATATTTTAGATTTTTTATATTTAAAATGAAATGTTTATTTTGTATTTGATTATGTTTATCGACAGTTAGTTACACGAAATCAAGTGTAGAGCTTTAATAAGTTGTACTTACGCAACATTTACTGTAATCTTGAGGTTTAAGTAATATGCATTAATAAACAGTACTTCGTACATAAAAAAAATTAATTTTTTTTGTCAAATACTTTATAATATAGTTTAAATATAGATAAACAAAATGAATATGATGCATTTAAACCCACCCATWAATAAATAAAGCAATTAGCAAAGGTATAGTGATAGAGAAAGTATAAGCAATTGTTGAAAGGTATATTTATATGTTCATGAATGATGATCATGTAATCATCATCATTTTGTTTTATCATCACAACACCATCACCACTATTTTTTATTGATTATAATATTTAAATGTTATATAATACTTATATTATTAGAAAAAAATATTAAAATGTTAAGTTTAATATTTATGATTGGTTTCACGTGAGACCAATCTGTTTTCATGAGACTCGTGAGATCATTTTTTTATACTTAAAACTTTACAGCAAAATGTTATGAAGGAAAAAAAACTGAACATTCACAGCAGAAACACTGTGAAGGTTACTCGTAAAAAAATAGGCTCATGTGTCTCACGAAAACATATTGGTCTCATGTGATTAAAACGCTGGTTTAATAATATGTTATATAACAGTCTTATAATTTAAGAACGGTGGACAAATTGCATGAAAACGTAACATATTTTAACTTGATTCMTATTTTAGGTAACGTACTTTCAAAAACTTTCATTGTGGTACCTAAAAAGTAAAGTTTTAAACATTTAASTACCCGGGTAACTGGTTATCATGCTAATGTGGCGARTGATATAATATMCAACTCGGTATTATCTGCTGACGTGGTTAGTGACATGTATTTTTTTAAATCCAAAATTAGTATTTTTTTWAATCTAAAATTAGTCTTCAACCGGTTATTCAAGTACTTAAATRTTTAAAACTTTACATCTTAGGTACCAAAATGAAARTTTTGAAAGTACGTTACACAAAATAAGAATCAAKTTAAAATACGTTACTTTTTCATACACTTTGCTCAAGAACGATTATAGATGTAATTTCTCATCGAACAACCATTAACCCAATCACAAAACAGTAGCAAAGATAAAATGCCATATAACATACATACAAAATTTTGAACACCTTATAAGAAAACACAATCAGTGACGAGGCAAACAAGGGGATAGTAGATATAGTTGCTCCCCTTCAATGCCTATATATAGTTGTGTGTATAGGATAAGTTTACTTTGCAAACCATGTTATTTGTATAAACTATATAAATATCAGTTAACCAATCATGATTTTTCATTTTGTTAATTTTTTTTTGTAATTATGAAAGGTTGATTAATCATTTTTATTGTGGATTATGTTAATCATGGATATTATTATCTTTATTGTATTAATTTTAGATAAATATATGAAACAGTTTCATTAAAATTTCATAAGTATCATATGAAACAATTTCATAATCATATATGAAACAACTTCATCAAAAAAGCATTATATGAAACAATTTCATGATTTTTTTAAATAAAACTAAACAATGAAATTGACGGATGAAGGTGGTTTGCACGGTTTATACAAATAAAATTCTATAAAATCATAAGGTATCATATTTTCACCTATCAAAATACAGATCATAACAAATATGTAAATTCTGTGCACTCTCCACCCAGTTTCTAGCTCGATTTTAAGCATACGGCACACCTCCTTTTTGACAACGCCTCTATGCCCATGGGCGGATCTACTGCATGGTGGTAAGGGTCTTAGGCACCCAACAAGCCTGCCAGTTTAAAAGAAAAATACTAAAAAAGATTTGTTTAGTAAATTTTACTATTGTGCTCCCAACAAGAACAAGGCAAGGCCCCCAACTTGATATCCTGATTGTTAATTGGTCCATTTGCAGCACACATAAACAATTTTCGTTCGAAATATACAATATAAAAATTATACACCTCGATGAATTATTAAAAAGTCAACTGAAAATCGACCTAAATAAGTTATCTTTATTCGGTTAACTGAACCATTTAAGCCGAAAAGAAAAACCCAAAACCGTTTTCATCCGGATGAATTACTTGGTTTTGGAAAAAAAAAAATTCTACACCCTTAAATATGTCCCCAACTATAAAAGTTTTTGAATCCGCCACTGTCTATGCCAGACAAAACATTATCGAATCAACCACAAGGATGGTGTCTGATTGGTTTGGGCTTGACTCCAAAGGTCAAAAGTACCATGAGGTCTCAGGTTCAAACCCAAGGATGAATAAAAATATTCTTGTGGCCACGGAGGTTCAAATGCCGTGACTCCGGACTATCTGCAAACCAGGTGGTCGTCCTGAGATTAGTCGGCTCGCATAGCGGATTGAATATCCTGGTTAATTAAAAAAAAACATTACCGAATCGAAACTACTGTTAAATTTTATCGTAGATACTTATTTTTAAATAAAAAATAAAATAAAATAAAATAAAAGATGTAGTAAATTTACTTAAAACATAGGGACAAAAGTTGGTGGGAGGAAAAGATGGCCATTGAAAGTGTGAAGGCAAGACCCCTTCCAAAAATGGTGCAACACATGACCCAATAATCCATAATTGTACGAGATTATCCATTTTTTATCAAAAAGCAGCCGTTTTTATCACTTTTAACGTTTTTATTCATTAAAACTATTAAACCGTAATGATGTTTTTCGGTATCAGTTGTTTTAAAATTACAAGATTACTATCATGGTTTATAAAAACGTATGGATTTGATATTTTTCTGTCGATTGTAAGTTTTTTTTGAGAGGGGAGGGGGATTTTTATTTTTTTAATTGTTAATAGGGACAAAATTTGCATTTTAGTCCATTTAAAATTAATGGGTCGGTTTAAAGGAGAAGGCTAAAGGGCCATTTACCTAAATGTTTACCTGATAAGCGCTTACCTTAAGAGTTAACACTATAATTTATTTTATCGGGTAAGATTGTGGTACATCAAAACGTATCTTATGCAACAATTTACCTGGTAAGCGCTTACTCGGATAAGAGTCATCACCCTCACTTACCGAGTAAGACTCTCCATTCTTATCATCGCTTCTACCGGTTAAGATTCTTGCCCCTTGCCATGTTCATCCGGTAAGGAAAATTGCCCAATAAGTACTTACCGGGTAAGCATTTAGTAAACGGCCCCTAAATGTTGTAAGAAGTTAARAAGGAAAACTTAAGTAAATGTTTATAAGTGCATTGATAAAATCCAATATATATATATAGAGAGAGAGAGAGAACTCATGTGATTTATGAGAACATAAGAATAATCCATAAACCAATCATTTTGTTTTAAATCACAAATTAACAAAAGTTAAGGGATTTTTTTAAAATTAAACTTAGTATTGAAAAAATTTCAAAAATATTTTGACGTGGAAGGGTAAAATTGGAAACTGAAATGATAACATTCAAATAACACGAACATGGTTACTCCGATCATCGGGGAAGTGATAATATCATCGACGGTGGTTATCCCGTGATTAGGGCTCGAATATTATTTGTCATCGATCAGGCTATATCACATATTTATCACATCATGTTTGATATCGCAATAGAGTAATCAAACATGAGCTGTATTCAAGTGTATCACATATTTATCCCAGCACAATGAATATCACTATAGAGTAATCAAACAGGGGTTGTATTCAAATGTATCATATATTTATCAACATAATCGATATCACAATAGGGTAATCGAACATGAGCTGCATTCAATACTCTATCACACAAATATCACAACGATATCACAATAACTTCCTTACCAAAACCACTGAAATCTTCCATTTCTTGGTTGAAAAGGGAATTTGAAACTAATGATGTCACAATATGATTGAATATGCAGATACATAAAACGATGGGAAACGTGATCGGCGTGAGCAGATTCCAATATAAAATCATAGGATAATTACAATTAATATATATATATATATATAACATAAAAAAAAAACTGATTACATTACTCCTTATCGATCTTTTTATTTATTTATTATAATTTAAATTATTGGTCAAAAAGGTTAGAGACCCACAACTGTTCTCGCATTTACGCAAAAYAGAGAGGTTCTTGTTTGAATTCCYGCCTATATATACATATAGGGTTGGGTTCCGGTGAGAAGAMAAATTAARGTGAGAAGTGTAAAKAAGAKATCTTCACCCTTGAAACAATCATAATTGTAGGTCAACATTAATGMAGTGCATCGATATGCASCAAATCAATTCCCGTGATAAGCACCAATTCATGGGGTGGAGCGAGATTAAAGTGATCAAGGGTCTATATTTCTTCTTATCCTTCTCATCTTAACCCATATTCTCATATGATATTTGATGTGTGTGTTTATATGAGTGTGTGTATATATGAGCGTGTGTGTGAACCGACGTTACAAAATATTTATACGAGTTCACGTATGCATTATTGATCCACATGTAAACTTTCATTTAACCTTTTCTTATTATATTCTCACGATATTTARCTTTTTTATTTGAACATWCCATAAAATTATATATATATATATATATATATATATATGTATGAAATGTAAAATTTTATTATAAATATATAATAATAAATTATTGAATTTTTTTGTTTAAACAAATATAAAGTTTATGAGATATTTTTTTTATATTAGTAAGATTTATTGTTTGTTATATATTTGAACTTATTTATCAGTTAATTTCATAAGATTCAAACATTTATCRTGTATAGCTTTTTTTTGAAGTATATAATGTATATATATACAACAAATAAACTCACACATCCTCATCACATTTGGTGAAGTTTGAACCCCTGACTTTTTAGAAGGCCAAAAACTACGGCACCGTTAAACCAAATACCCTTTTATCTGTTTAAAAAAAATCTATTAAAAACACTCTTATAACATAATCATTAGAGAAAAACATTTTATAAATCTATATTTTAACATAGTTCAAAAGATTGAAAAGAAAAACAAAAACCTAAAACATCAAAAAGAAAGTATTGTAACCACAAGGATGATGTCTGGTTGGTTTGAGCTTGGCTTCAAAGATCAAAAGTACTTGGAGGTCTCAGGTTCAGATCCAATGAGAAATAAAAATCCTTTTATGGCTATGAATGTTCAAATGCGGTGACTCCGGGCTATCTGCAAAGTAGGTGGTCGCCCTACGATTAGTCGGTTTACATGACGGGTTAGATATCCATGTTAATTAAAAAAAAGTATTGTTTGTAATGATTTAATAATAATAATAATAATTTACAATTAAAGACTCAATCATGTGATGTGTGCAATGATTACATAAACAACATGTGGCATTAAAAACTAAATCCCATGAAWGCCATGTAGATCTTTCATTAACATTAACAATCAATAATAAGCTTTCCATAATTAAAGACTATAAAAGCTTACTTAGAAATTTGTGAAAGAGAACAAAATCTACATTTTTATTATTCACCATAATTATTAGCTATGTAAATATATATATTTTAGAAATTAAAATATATTTTTGTTTGGATAAATTGTATGAAAAAGTAATATATTTAAACTTGATTTTGAGTAATGCATTTTTAAAACTTTCATTTTGGTACCTAAGATGTAAAGTTTTAAACATGTAAGTATCCGGTTGAAGCATTACTGATTATCATGTTGATGTGACGAGTGATGTGGTATCAAATTCGGTATTATTTGCCGATGTAGTTAATGACATGGATTTTTTTAATCTAAAATTAGTCTTCAACCGATTATCCGGATACTTAAATGTTTAAAATTTTACATCTTAGTTACCAAAATTGAAATTTTGAAAGTACGTTACTCAAAATGAGAATTAAGTTAAAGACGTTATTTTCTCATGCAATTTGYCCTTTTTGTTTCAGTAGTTATACTATAAAAATTTTTGTATTTAAAAAGAGAGAAATAATATTTAATAATATAGTTGATGAAAAAATTGCTAAAATAGAGTACCTGTTGGAGTTGAATATAACTTTTTTGAGATTTTAACTTTTGATATTTCATTTTAAAAATTTATTGCATAACTGTTGGAGATGCTCTTAAACCTTAGAATATATGTTTATACTGCTATTTTAGTTTGTTTTAAAGTAACTGTCTATTTTGTAAAGTAAACGTATATTTTCCATCATAGCCTCAACTATGAGATGGATAAACATTGGATGGAGATATTTACATCCTTACCTATATGTTAACGACATCACTCCTTATTTATTATTTATCATAACTCAATAATTACACCATCATATGAATTTATTCGTTTTTGATTATTATTTATATTACTAATTATTTAGTGGTATTTTTTTTAACCACGAGGGTGGTTTGAATTTGGGCTCCAAATGTCAAAAGTGTCTGGAGGTCCCATATTCAAGTTCAAAAAAAAATAAAAATTCTCTTGTGACCACAGATGTTCAAATACGGTGACTTCGGGCTACTTACAAAGCTGGTTGTTGTTCCGAGATTAGTCGGCTCACATAACGAGTTGGATATCCAGGTTAATGAAAAAATAGTTTTATATATTTTAGTAAAACTTTTTCTACGAGTTGAAAATCTTTCCGAAAATGGTTGGTTGTCTCTTGAGATAAAGGCAACGTTTTGCATATATTTTATCTTTTCCAAACTTGATCTTCTTATGTTATATATCTGAGTTTGATTGATTTATTGATTTCAAATATTGAAAAGAAAGACTGCTAAGGATTATATCGAMCCTTATTATTGTTAGTTTGCTATTTGATAAYGGTTATATGATAGGRYAAATTGCATGAAAAAATAATGTACTTTAATTTARTTCTTATTTTGGGTAATGTATTTTMAAAACTTMTATTTTGGTACCTAAAATGTAAAGTTTTAAATATTTAAGTACTCAGGTAATTGATTGAAGCATTAACCAGTTACCATGTTAATGTARCAAGTGATGTGGTATACAACTCAATATTATTTGTTGAAGYATTAACTGGATACCACATCACTCGTCATATCAACATGGTAACCGGTTTATGSTTCAACTRGTTACCCGRATGCTTAAATGTTTAAAACTTTACATCTTAGRTACCAGAATGAAAGTTTTAAAAATATGTTACCTAAAATAGGAATCAAGTTAAATTACGTTATTTTTTATGCAATTTGCCTTATATGATATTAAGAAAGTGTGGTAAATTAGTATTTCAAAATTGACTTATTAAAATACACTTTTTATTTCATAATCATTAGTATTTTTTTATTAAATTTTATGCATTAAATTCAAATTATCATTTTTATCAGTTAAAAAGACAAAATAAATTATGACCTATGATGGGATCTAGATATTGTATCTCTACAACACTAAGTTGTAACACATGCAAATATACACGTGTCAACACTATCGTCTTCAAGTAATAAATTGTGACCTATGATGGGATCTAGATATTTGTATATCTACAATACTAAGTGGTAACACATGTAAGTATACAAGTGTCAACACTATTGCCTTCAAATAATAAAATGGTAAGAACCAAATATCGTATTCCACAGGGGTAGGTATCTTAAGTTGTAAGATATCGAGTTGAAAKACTAACTTCAGATGACGAATTTGAAGACTCTGATTGGTTTTGAGTTAACAATTGCAAATACAATAATAAATAAAGGTAGCATGAGTGTAAGACTTTTGATGAAACATAAACACAAATTCCAACGGACAATGTTGTAGGGATGCTACAGAAAGCAGTTAGGCATAACTAGTTCCACAATCTATTCTGAGGGTATTCCTCTCGGATTTCCACTATTGCACTATATTATAGCTTTTAACCTATATCTCTATGTGGTAAATAGTGACAAATTGTGTTATCAAAATATATGGATAAACAAATATCTTTGTTAAAAATCACTCTCTCGAGCCGATTCCCATATCATTCAAGTTGACGTGTGTTTTAGGTAGTTCATATATGAGTCTACCGCACTTTAACACTTTAACAAGTGACCAACCTGTCGAAAATTAATTAGTTTGAAAGATACAAATGACAAGTCTTTTTGTCGGCAATTTTTTCAAGTCCACCTCTCATATCATTCAAGTTGACGCATCGGCGGACCTACATAGGTGCCATAGGTGGCACRTGCCATCGTATCGTTTCTCCGCCGAAGGGTAAAAAATTTAGGTTTCGTGAACGGTGCAACCGTATTAATTTGTTGTGTGCCATCGTATGTATTTTAAACTACAATGAGAACAAGTTTTATTTGGTAGAGTTGGTTTTCAAGGCTTTTATTCTACCCCACACCCAAGTCCGAATCATGTTAGTGTCATTTTCTTAGTCAAACGGTGCCACCGTTTGAAAAAAATTTCCGTATATTTGTTTCTTATAGTCAAACGGTGTCACCGTTTGAAAAAAATTTCCTATATTTTTTTTCTTATGGTCAAATGGTGCCACCGTTTAAAAAAAATTATGGGTCCGTCTCTGAGTTGACGTGCATTAAATGACTTATTTGTAAAACCATGACACTTTAACACTTTCAAAGTGATTAACTTGTCAAGAAGTGTCATTGTTTTTTATAAAACTTGAATGAAATAGTGGAATGTTGTTATTGCATAACAACGTTCACTTTTCTTCGGTTTTAAATCTCCCTTTTTGTCTCACACCCAAGCTAACGGAATTAGCTATTTATAAYGGAAAGTAAATGACAAATAAAATAAATAATGGAAAATAAAAACATAAATATAAATTAAAAAAAGTAAATGACTTAATGTAAAGAGTGAACAATAAATGACGGAAAAAAACAACGGAAAGTAAAGAACAAACTTAAAAGTAATTCCGAAACTTAAATTGTTTCAAAGCCACTTGATGACAGTTTAATGTTGYTGGAATGCTGCARCACAKAACARTATGCTTTCAAGTTTAAGGATTTTCTACTCTAATGGTGCAAAGACAAACTAATTACTTAATTTAGCTTCAAATATAAACAAATGRAAAATAATGTAATAAAAAAGACTCAAGGTTGGAATAAAASAAAAATAAACTAACTAAAAATTAGGAAATASGTGTATTATACATTGAATAATCAATGAACATCAACCTACAAWTTTTAAAATGACTGAATTATGCTTATTTTTATGATTAAGAGACTGTTTACCAAGTGTTTATCRAATAAGAGTTTATCAAATGTCATTTGTCTTAACGGATGAATATGACAAGTATCAATAATCTTATGGGTTGTTTGTTTACCTCTTTATAGTTCCATTAAAAGACAATATTTAAATCGTTAAGAGGTGAATCTTGTTTGACAAAAAAAAAAGTTTGTCTCTTAATGATTTTAAAACCCTCTTAATGATTTTGTATCATTGGTCTCCCTTAACCATTCAGCGTCCTAATTTCATTGTAAACAATTACCAAAAAAATATATATTTCATTTTGCATTATATCATGAGTTTCTCTTAATCATTCTGATCACTTAATCATTTGCACCAAACCATTCAGCAACTGCTGAACAACCCCWTACTCAATAAAAGGTATTTTAAAGACCAATAATCTTACCCGATAACTAGAGAAAAGATGTTTAACAATAATCAATTTTAATGGTCGAAAATGCTACCTGATAAAGTAACTATTTTGTAAATCACAATTAAATAGTTAATTTAAAATTTTGTAAAATTTTCTAATAGGAAGAAAAATGTTTTCTTTCAGAAAAGTTCAAATTTTTAGCGGATCCAGAAGTTTTCCGGAATATGGTTGACCCGACCCGAATCACACGAGTGTTCAAACACTAATATCGTCTATAAATAGTAACCTCCCAAAACCAAATGATAACATAACTCCCACTGTACTGAAAAATGGACAGTCTATGGCAGGATCAGRATTCGGGCGGTGGATTTCAGTTGCCGGAGAGTCCAAGGAAGCCGATGGAGTTCTTRTCAAGGTCATGGAGTGATGCTACTCTTCAAGTCTCAAAAACTCTGCATTCTCCGCCGTCACCGTTGATTTCTAAGGCGGGAACAACCGCCACAAATTTCAATGTTCCGCCGGAGAACAACAGTGTTTTCGGCGTCGACGCAGCGGATGAGTCTTCAACGACGACAGCGTCTTCACTTTCCGGCACAACGTTTTCGTTCGCTTCTTCTGCCACTTCACAGCTCGTGCTTGAACGAATTATGTCTCAATCGGTGMGTTTCCGTCTAGAAAAATACGATTCAAGTTCAGGTAGTTTTTTGTTATTCGTAGATCAGATCATTTTCGTGTGCTAACAGAATCACAGATCACGCCATGGAGGTGATGCTATTTAATGTTTTGAATGATTATTTAATTAATGAATTGATTGTGGCAGGATATATCGCCATTAGCGTCAGGGAGGCTTTCACACAGTAGTGGACCATTGAATCCGTCGCACATGGAGGAAATCGATAGTCCACATATCTCACCGTCCGACGAGTACGACGACGTCGTTAAGGTATTACTTCTCCGTTTAAATATCCTGTTWCGTCTCCCTTGCCTTTTGTCCTATTTGATTGCATGTTGGAAACTATGTGCATAATATCATTCCCCAAAGGTTAATTTAGTCCAATGACATTTGTAACTGTTTTCTAAGGTCATATAGGCTGTGTTCTCAGAAACCTATTTTAACAAAAAAAAAGTAAATGGGAGGAAAGTAAAAGAAGATTGTGTTCTCCAAACTCTTTGAGAAAAAGGAAATAAATCTGAATAAAAATAATGATAATTTTGTAGGAGGAACAAGAGAGGAAAAAAATTAGGGTCTGGCTATGATGAGTGAWGAAAATGGAAATYAAAACGAAAATGAYWAGKAATGAAAATAGGAATGAATTTTTATTTTYCTYGRTYTAATCAGGATAGTATTTTGGGTTTTTAGGGGGATGAGCTCATTGGATGAGCTCRTTATATTATAGAAAAMCAAACAATTTCTTTTATTTTCATTACCATTGGTTACTAGTTAATAACTTTGACCAAACACTTTCTTAGAACATTTTTAAAATTAAAAAACTATCCAACCTTTCATTTTAAAGAATATATTTAAAGTGACAACTTTTATTTTATTTCTCTTATGTCCAAGAACATGAAAAATTGTTGTCTTCYTTTCCCTTTCCGTTACTTTCCCCTAATTCGAGACATATGATCTTAAATGACTTTTTAATTAAATCCACGACCTCATGACCAATTAAGGAAAACCARGTTTTATAAAGTCATTAATTTAATTAAATCTCATTTGAAATTATATACTTATGAGGAACAAGACTTTGGCTTAAYGGTATGTGAGTCTTTGGCCTTCTAGGAGGTCAGGGGTTCAAACCTTCTTTTARAAGGTTATGATTCTAATAATTTCAAATTTAATTTTTTTAGAAGGTTATGAGCACCCATTTAAGATTTTTCATTTAAAGGACCCCATTCCATAATRTATATCTTCAATCATTGATATATAACTATTTAGTTAGATCATTTGCTGACAAGTGTTTTTTAAATTCCAGATCAAAACGTCATTGAATCAAATGACCCAATAATAATCTAACTTTAAAGTATATTTTCGTGTTTGATAAAAGTGGACCGTTTTAAACTACATGTCAGATGAATATCATTAATATTAAGAGGTTGTTTCRCAGTTATTGAATGGTTTGGTGCAAAATGATTAAGTAGTCAAAATGATTAAGATGCTCTCATTATATAGTGCAAAATGAAATATAATTGTTCCGTAATTGTTTACAATGAAATTAGAGTGCTAAATGGTTAATAAACAAACTTTTTTTATCAAATGAAATTCACCTCTTAACGATTCAGAAAATGCCTCTTAATGAAATTATTAAGAGGTAAACAAACAGCTCATAATTACAAAGATTAGAACATGATACTTTTAATTGAAAACCACTTTAAAGTTATCTAACCAAAGACTCCATTATATAATTAGGTTTGAATGCTTCTCTTGTTCTAATTTTGAAAAGTAAAATGGAACACAAACAAATTAKTGTTAACTGTTTTGAATCAGAAGGGAAAGAAAAATAAAGTGACACCTCCAACCCCTCTATACCTTTAACTTTATTATCCCTCAAGGGGACAAGGTTTCTTTTTGTTTTTGTGCAGCTTTTCTTTTTTGGTGTAAATTTTTGACCGTCAAACCACTGGTCATTGTCGAATCGTATCGAGAATAATATACTATTTTTTTAATCGGAAATACAGTTTTTGCGCGCCAACAATACGCTGCAACCGTTGTTTGCCAACGGTCGGAGCGGGTACGGGGCGGGTGGGAGTAGCACCACCCCTGCCGGAAAGACGGTGGGACGGTGGTTGAAGGAGAGGAGAGAGAAGAAGAAAGAAGAGACTCGAGCTCATAATGCGCAGTTACACGCGGCGGTTTCGGTTGCTGGAGTGGCGGCAGCGGTGGCGACGATTGCAGCCGCCACGGCGGCAGCATCRGCGTCTAGTAAGGATGAGCAAATGGCGAAGACCAATATGGCGGTGGCCTCGGCCGCCACATTGGTTGCCGCTCAGTGTGTGGAGACTGCGGAAGCGATGGGAGCTGAACGTGAACACCTTGTTGCTGCTGTTAGTTCTGCGGTTAATGTAAAATCGCATGGAGATATATTAACTCTCACTGCGGCTGCGGCAACAGGTGAACCCTAAACCCTYGCATTATTACTTCAAGAGAACTGACTTGCAAATACAACAAAACCGGTCGTATAGAACCCCAAATATGTCCAAATATCATAATTTAACTGATTTATAGGACCAAACAATTACATATCTTATATAAATATGTTACATTAAGTTGTTGCACGTTTTTTTACCGTTCTAAGTCTTCTAGGAATCTATAGATTAACTTTTTAGGTCACTTATGAACGCTACTTTTTACACAAGAGTTGTCTTTATAAGATATTTTTTTCAAATAATGTCATGTAAAAGATCCTAAAGCCGATTTTGTTACACTTTTACTAATGATGTCATATAAAATGCTTTTTTAAAAGCTTGTTACAACAYCCAAAAGTATCCTATAAACATATTGTAACACTTTTACATAAGATGTACAATTGTTTGGTTCTAGGAACTCAAATCCTGTAAACCARTCTATATGATATTTAGACWTATTTAAAGTCCTATAAAACCGCTTTTTTTTTTCCTAGTATGCATTGAGGGTGAAGTTTGAGCTTCGATGATTAACTGTTAAGCGTGTTTTGTTGTTCGTCCAGCTCTACGCGGTGCAGCGACCTTAAAGGCAAGGGCGTTGAAGGAAGTATGGAATATTGCAGCGGTAATACCAGTGGACCGAGGACTTAAAGAAAGCAAAAGCCAAGGAAATAGCAGCGGTTCCTCCGAGCAGCTTCCGATAGAAGAAAATTTTCTCGGTATCTGTAACCAAGAACTCCTAGCCAGGGGAAGCGAGCTTCTCAAACGCACTCGTAATGGTAAGAACCACCAACTTACGCCATGTTTGACAACTAAAAGCTACTTCAAGTAAATTTTGTTTATCACCTACCGGCTAACTTATTAGCCAACTTAGCTTTTCACTTTACAACTAACTTATTATATCCAAGAGATTCAATGTAGAATCAAAAGTCAAAATTACCAAAGAAAATTCCTATTCCTATTCATCTGCAAAAGCTTCTCCATGTTGGTGGTTACCTTTCATAAGATATTGTTTCTCTCACTCATATATATTTAATTTCATGGATTATCATTGGTAGGAATAATAAAAAATAATTTCTCTTTCATAGATAATTATTTTTGAAGAGTTTTCTAAATTTGGAGAATTTAACCATCTCCTACTTTTCTTCACTTTGGAGAAGTTTCGGGAAATCTGTAGGAGCAAAAATACCCAAAATGTCCATTTTGAAGAATCTATTGGAGATACTCTTAGCAAACAACTAGTTTTCAGTTAACAACTAGCTTATGAGTCAACAACTAACTTTTCAGTTAACATACAATAAATAGATTTTCATCTAACAAGCAACTTTCAGCTAATAGCTAGCTTTATAGCCAACAACTACCTTACTGGTTAATAATTAGTTTTTTAGCTAACAACTAACTTCTCAGCCAACATGAGTTTTATAGCTTTTAAAGGTTGTTTGGTTGGTTTTCATTAAGTCATGTATCGATAAAACCGACTGTGTGGATTAATCTGTCCGTATAGATTAGGAAAATTTTTGTTTGGAAAAGTTTTTTCATAGATGGAAGGAGAGAATTTTTTAATTGACGAGAACAGGTTTGGAAAAAAAACTAGACTTTTTATATAAAGCTTCCTCCTAGAAGCTTATTGAATAAGCCGTTTTCTATATTATTAAGCTACTACCAAACAGTCATGTATAGCTGACCGAATAAGCCGCGAGTCCTATTAAGCTGCTAACAAACAGGCCTTAATCGTTGTTGGGAAATGAAATGCAGGTGATCTCCACTGGAAAATCGTGTCTGTTTACATCCATCGAACGGGTCAGGTGATGCTAAAGATGAAGAGCAAACACGTCGGTTCTACCATCACGAAAAAGAAAAAAAGTAAGTGATACATAAAACTAATATCTTGGTTGACGGTGAGAAACAAAAAGTAGTAAACGTTAATGGGTGGTTGCAGACGTGGTGTTGGAGGTGTGCAAGAACATGGCGGCATGGCCAGGGCGGCATCTGTTTGACGGTGGAGAAGAAAGGCGTTATTTTGGGCTGAAGACAATCGGTCGTGGATTGGTGGAGTTCGAGTGCAGGACACAAAGAGAATACGATATGTGGACTCAAGGTGTTTCCAGACTTCTTTCCATGGTAGATGAAAGGAAGCCCACCAAGCAACCATAAATGGAACAGGAACAGGAACAAGTGTGGAGGTAAATTGTAATAAACTTTATAAGCATCTGGTTTTGAATGCTCAAACTTAGCCTCATATTCCTACTTCTTGTGATATATAATGCTAGCTTCAGATATTATATGTTTAGCCGCTTTTAAAACCATACAAACCCAATATATCCCATCTAAAGGTAGGATCCTAAGAGTGGGATGTAAATTAATAGGGATGTTCATGATGCGGTTTGAGGCCAAACCGCTAACCGCACCATATATGCGGTTTAAGCATTTTCTCAAACTGCAAACCGCATCGTATAACCCTCAAATCGCAAACAAAATTACGGTGCAGTTTGTATCTACCGCATTTATGCCTACAATTCAATAATTATAACTTTGAAAAATACAATAATATCAACGATAATGTGCCCTCAGTTCAAATAAATAAAGAGTGATTCCCAAATACAATTTGGCATATAAAAATAGTCTAAGAAGTAACACTAACTTCAAACAAAATTGGACGTGTGAGTTGTTATATGATGTGTCCATGTGTCTACACTTTTCTTTCATCTCCGATACTTAATATATAAAATAAAAACCGCACCATGGATGTTTAAACCGCACTTTGCATTGTGGACGGTTTATGCGGTTTGGAATCTTTGGATGAACAGCCGGACCCAAAAAACTTTTCAAGTGGTGGCACAATTTGACTGTAAATAATATCTAATTTTATATATCTGTTGGTTTGTTCCTTGTCTTTATATAGAAGAGACTCATGTTCGGGTCTGGTCTGGTCTATATATATTTTTAAAAACACAAGGGATATATAAAAAGAACACCAAAATTTAAGCTAAAAAACAATAAATTTGATAACCATGGGACTCGAACCTGAGCATTTACCATCTTCATCATCGAAGTCGTGTGCTAACATTCAGTTTCAAAAACTATATGGTGGCACCCAACAAAGCAATATGATCCCCTTACGACGGAACCATGAAGCGGTGGCACCGTTCGATTTAGGTCCGCCCTTGTCTATGAACACCCCCGGCTTGTGCAAAGTATGCGAAAAGAAAAGATAAAACTTGCTCGAAATTTTTTGCCTCCACCCCAAATGGTAGAGAGATTGTTTTCGTGTGTGGGCATAATACCTTCTCAGCAACAAACAGTAGCGTTTCACTGAGCTCCTAAAAAGTCGAAGACGACCATACTTTCAAGGTCAGCCTATAAATAGGAGGTAAAAATAATGTAACAACCGAGTAGATTTGTGTACTTATAAGCTCAAAATGATAACAGCATAACCAAACAAGCCAAGAGCATCCAACCCACAGATTGAGTCCTGGGGGGTGTTGATGATGTACGCATACCCAACCTCTACTTCAAAGAGTTGTTCTCGTGACCATCCCTAACTGCGGCTAGTTTCCACTAGCAGATGGAGTCCCCCTGGGGGTTGATAATGTACACGTACCTAACCTCTACCTAAAGAGTTGGAACAGTTGTACTTGTGACGACCCGCTGCTAGTGAAAAGTGTGAAAGAGAGAAAACACACATGAGAGAACATAATTACATAACCCTGTCTTTATTTCATTACACATAATTTTGGGTTTTTAACAGCAACAATATTAAACTTAATCTATCTTGTCTCAAAAACAATTTTGTAACAAATAACAATTTGTGATAAATGTTTGCTGCCAAGGATGGAATCTATTCAAAGATGCACCAAACTCTTAAAAATAATTAATACCTATGAGGTATGATACGATGGTGAAGGTGATGATCGTTCTAACTGTCGGCAGCTCTTAAAATGGTAAGCAACGAAATGAAAAGATTGATGATATCGAGGTATAGAGCCACAGCAGCCCAGATATACTCGTCGTAGGTGTATCGTTTGATTAGATTGTCGGTGTCGTAGACAATGTAGCCACAAAAGACGATGGCTGATAAACCCCCGTAAACCATCACTGAAATCTTGCCCAGAGGAAAGAAAATCTGCAAAGAGATCAACAAATGAGTTGGAAACCGAAGCCTGAAATGGGGCAAAATGCATCAAAAAGCAACAAAGTGTAACAAAGAACTTCTTTTCTCGATCAATGAAATATATATTTTCAAAATTTTCTATGTAATGTAACAAAGTTTCAAACTTTCTTATTCTTTTACCCATTTTGACCAATAATCTAATGATCTTGTAACATTTGATGACGTGGATGTCAAGTTTAAGTTTATCGTACACCTTGCTGTAACCCTTTAGTTAAGGGTTATCTATGTCATCAAATGAAACTGGTCAAACTGTGTAGAAAATAGAAAATATTGATCGAAGAAAAAAAATCTTAGTTACACTAAATATGAACTAAACCAAACTTGGCTGCATTTTGCCTCTCGGAAGGGATGAATGAGATCACTTGAGCAGCAAACCACGAACCTGAATGAACGAAAAGACAACAAGCACCATAACCGCACCGAACAAAAAGGGCCCCAAGAAATTGAAGTCGTAACCTCTCTTTGCAGCCCAAAATGTAAACAGAGTGAGACTCACAACCACCGTAGCCGTCAAAATAACTGCTTCCAAAATGACTTTCCCTGCATAAAATCAACCGATTGAGCAACCTGTTCTACAAAATCTGGTGCTGAGTGTTGTTTACACTTCTTACAACCCCTCAGATGATATTTTCTTTATGGCATGTCATCTAACGCCTTATCTTCTAACTACCATGGTCATTGGTTACTTATAAAAACTAATTTGGCAATGTAGCACATGATGTAACCCATTGAAGAACTATAATTCAGAACTTCAAAATTTCCAAATCCAAGCGGGTTAGACCAAGAGAAGTGATCAACCTTGTAACATCCAAAGCCAGCCATACCAAATATTAGACTCAATGTTTAAAAACACGTCTTATAGAGGAGGTATTCAGTCCCTTATAAGACAACCTTTGTTCCCCTACCCAACTGATGTGGGATGTTACAGACCTACTAAAGAATCTAGAGAGGAATATGAACCATGAACCACGTATAGCCTAGTCCTGAAAGAAGAATATGTTCAATGAACCCGACTGCAAGTCCTAAGCTTTAATCGGGAAACAAAATAGAGGAGTACGTGCATAATGAACTACCAGCTCACTGATCATGTCCATGTTTGGCAATAATTGGCATTAGTCCATGTATATATGTGATGAGTTATTTAGAAAAATAACATTGTAATTGATTTCTTTTCAAATGCATGACTTGCAAACAAATTTAAGACAGCCTAAAATAAAGATGCCTCAGAATATGTTAGAAGGTTATAAATATAAAAAAATTGTCTCATAAGATTAATCTACCAAGTAACCCTATATAGGATCCTATCAAGGTGGAGTCTAATAAATGAATCCTTAAAAGAGTATTTCTTCATAAGTCAATGGTTTATTATTGAGATGCTCTCAAAACCATCAATCTTTTGTGAGATCCCACATCGGTCGGGGAGGAGAACAAACTACAAAATTCTCCTTCTAAGGGACTAGATATCTCCTCTATCACAAGCGTTTTAAAACTGTGAGTCTAGGCGTGGATAAAGCGAACGATGTCTGGTACGGTTGGCTGGGATGTTACATTTTTAGCAATTCCCGGATAGATCATAAGCATAGAGATAACTTGAACTCATTTTCATGAAAATCACAGCAATGCGAAACCCTCTAATTTATTCTTTAAAACAAAGGTAGGCAATGCATAACTCTAAGTCCTAACCACTTGGGTTGTGGCATGCACGGGTTAAGGTTTAGGAGATGTAGTGGAAATCTCATATTCCCCGAGTTCGAATCCATGCGACGCCAAATCCCTTGCGGCCATAAAGGTTCATTTGCGATGACTCTAGGCAATTGGTGGTCGGCCGGAGGATTAATCGGTAAGCAAAAACAATTGTAGAACCCTCAGCTCAGCTTTCATTTACCAAATTTGTCCAAATTATCACTCATTTTCTTGCAAACACCGAGTATAATATTTGAAACAACAGTGATTGTGATAATATCTGAAACACAAAGCAGATAAAGTTCTGAACAAATTGTTTGACCATCGACTTACCGCTAGTGAATGCACATGTCAAACCAACTGCGGAAGCAAGAGTGATGGTGAAGATTCCAAGAAGCAAGTAGTTGACGGGATGACGCTGATAATAGTAAGACAACGGGCACAGAGCTGTAAACCACAATAATCATACAAATCATGCAAACAATCACACCGAAAATGCAACAAAAATTCAAAACGAGATTATTTGAGATCATACTGATGAAAGGAGCAATGATCAGAAGAATGTAACAAGCGAATCCAACATTAGTGGTGGTTAAAAAATTGACGATAGGATGATACGAAACGACGATGGCACCGACAACGGCGGTGAGGAGTAATTGTATGGCGACGATTGAGTATATCTTCCGAATAAACGACCACCGTAGCTCCGTCGACTCCAACATCATCGGGTACAGCGGCTCTCCTGACCCCGACTCAACGTCGCTTTTCAGAAACGGTTGTTGATTCCACATCGTAAACAGATCTGATGAAATTTCAGTAGTTTAATCACGAATTGATGCCAAATTGGAGAATTAGGGTTCTGGATTCAGATATGTTCAACGAATTCCGGACTCGAAGAAGAAAAAACGAAATTAAAACGAAACTTCTGGAGGATGAATCGAGGAACATCGGTTAGTCAGCGCGTCGCACGCGCGAGGTTAGAAGCGTGTATGAAAAGTCGAAAACCTTTTAACTTTTCCGACTTCTGTTGCCGGCGATTCTCGAAATGGCCGGTTGATATCTGCCGTTCTCCGGTGGTTTCACTTTACCGATCATCTCTCCATGAAATCTCCTGCATTTTCTTTCAACATTCAGATTTCAGAACAGATTCTTCAATTTTAAGATCGAATAAGAGAATTGGAAACACGAATCATGAAATTTATATGTTCTTATCTCGATTGAAGTTACTATTCTCCTGTTTTTCCCGGCGAATAAGCTCCGATCTACATCAATTTCACCTAGTTGCAGACTGTTTATCGGAATTGCAATAAGATATGTTTTTGAACGTAGACATGGAATCGCTTGAATCATTTTATTTATTTTGGGATTAACCGAGCAAGAGCTTATCAAATCATATTATCTTATCTTATCTTATCTTATCTTATCTGGTGAATATCGCAAGAATTAAGAATTTTATCTGTTAAGAGGGAGACAAAGACCAAAAATTTTATCCGATAAATGAAGGAAACGACTCTTACCACAACTAGCACTTACCGGGTAAATTGTTGCATACGATGTTATTTTTGTTAACTAAAATCTTATCCGATAAGTAAGTGATAATGTTAAATTTTACCAATAAACAATTATCGGATAAATGTTTGGTAGACGCCCAATCTTATTTTTGTTTTTGAGTGTGATATAATAACATCAGGGTGGACTATTGATTTATTGTACCCATCCTTTTATTACTATTAGTTTGTTATATGAAAGTTCTTTCAAAGGTATTCGTGCAATACAATACAACAAGATAAATCTGATTTCGTTTTACTTTTTGTCTCTATCAATGATATAATGTTTTAAATATATATTTGAAGATATCATAAAATTTTGAAAAACAGATACTAATATTAGTATCAAATAAACTATTTAAGTGTTCTTATTTTTTGTATAATATCTTTGCCTGGTACGTAGAAGAGGTATATAGACATTTCTACAGAGAAATACATACTTATTCATACATGTTTATTTATGAGAGCTTGATTTGATTTCAATTGAATATAAACAACAGATAAACACACTTGGGGATCGAATCAACAGTAGAGTGATCAGACGCACGTATCAGAAGCTGTTCAGTTTTGCGCTCTATCCGATTCAACATACCAACAGGGAGTTCTCAAATTTTTAGTGGTTTGAACTTCATGTTATATATCTTTTATGTTGACAATTGAACATGAATGGTAGTTCTTTTGTCCTGCCATTACTGTCTGGATTGAGCTTTAACTGAAACCGAGTGAATAATCCTATATATCATTTTGAATTCTTTTGATCGCATCAATGTTAGGGTAAATTCACTTTGGGATTAGTTGAATGATGAGTTGGAATGTTTAAATGAACTATTTGATTAGTTTTGATGTGATTACATTCGCTTTAATTGATTTAAGTGTGTTTCTATTCATCATTCACAATTTTGTCTATTGTTTATATTCAATTGAGATCAAATCAAGCTCACATATACAAAAGTGTATGAATCAGTAGAGTTGGGTTCCGGTAAGAATGAAAGTTATGGTGAGAAGGGTAAGAAAAGATCTCCATCCTTGGATCGAATCTAATTGAAGAGAAACATTAATGAGATACACCAGATCAATTCCCTTCTAACCTCAATTCATGGGTTGGGTTGAGGTTAAAGGTGATTAAGGGTCCAAATCCCTTTTTACACTTCTCACTTTAACTCCTATTCTCACATCCGAATCAATATGTATTTCTTTGTATGAATGTCTGTGTACCTCTTCTATGCACTAGGCAAATATTATAGTTGCATGAGAAATTATCATAACATTGGAAATTAGATAGCTCAATAATCAAATATTATAATCACATAAGATCATGATACAAGCAGACTTCTACAATCAACACAACACGAATGGACTTCACACCCTACACATGGCTTTTGATGGAAGAACTATATCCAGTCTGATCATCATAGTATTTAGACCACAACATAACACCTCCATACTTTGCAGAACCTTTGATTGCTGGAAGAACTTGAGATGTTAGATCACCAACAGGGATGTATCCACTTCCTGCAGCTGCAGGTGCTGCAGGTAGCCCCAAKAAAATCTTGGTTGCTGGTATGTCAGAAGTCCATTGCTTCCATGAATCTTCAAGATTGGTAACACCTCCAGAGTATTGGCAAGGAGGGTTGTTATAAAACTGAACCCAAACATAGTCGAAAAGGCCCGTTTTAAGTGCAACTCCAATATATGCATCTGGGAAGGGACACTGGGGTGCTGCYGTCAAGTATACCTTCTTACCTTGATTGCTATATCCAGAAAGGTACCTAGCAAGATCACCAGAGGGTCATTGGCCAAGCAGTATCCGGATTACGGGTAGAGCACACAGTTTTTGAGGATGTCAAGAGTTCAAATCTCACACCAAAGGTGAGGACTGAGAAGTGTGTGTGAGTATGTCGTATATATACGTTTTGGTTTGTTGGAAATTGCTATTTGTCGTATATAAAATTATATACTTCAAAAGAATGATACCTCACGAGATCACAAAAGAGTCTTTGGCTGGATTATCACTAGAGCCTAGCCTCCCAAGAGGTCAAGGATTCAAAGTGTGGGTACTATTTGTCGGATATAAATATTATATACTTTAAAAAAGGTACCTGGCAAGATCATCCCAATGTTGCGTAGTTCCTCCTTCGATATCAAAGTCAATTCCATCCAACACGGCGTCGCCAAGAGGACGAGTGGTTGATTTCCCACCTAAGAAGTTATTCCAAAGGTAAGTAGCAACTTGTTTAGCATCTGCAGCAGAAGTGAGGTAATAGCTTCCAGCTGCTCCTCCAATTGTGAGCATCACCTTGATTCCTTTAGCTTGACATGATTCGATATCCGATGTTAAATTGGTGCACCCATTGCTGTACGGATCACAATGACCAGCAAGATTTATCATGGGTGTTTGACCGTTACCAAATGTTGCAAGAAACGCTAGGTTGACATAATCGTAGTTCCCAGTTGAGCACGTCTCTGCCAATGTGCCCTCACCGCCGTTTTGACCCCAGTAAATAGCAATGCCGCCGGCATTAGTACCCACCATTAGTAAGAGTACTATCACGGAGAATAATGCTAATTGGGATGCCATCTTTTAGCGGTACCGTCGTTGTCTTAATGGAACTTTAGATATATTTGGTGTTTTCAAGTGTGTGAGAACTTCCCTTTATATAGTAAGAGGTAGATTCTCCATGGATGCTTTCGTTTTCAAGCTCTCAGGGAGAGGTGCGGATTAGAGGCTACGCCGTTGAATCCTATTTCGGCTATCAAAGGACCGGTTGAAATCGAAGAGCATACTTTATACAAGGTTTGTCATCTGTTTTGTCATTTCTTTGTTATCCTTAGAAAAAAATTTACAACCAAACAAATTTGTCCTTGTGCTATTGTTTTTGGTGTATGTTCTTATGAGTTAGTTCCAAATAAGCAGCTCTTCAGAATTCTACATTAAATCCAATATGAGGTTCACATATCTCTCATGTAAATTTGGACTAGATGGTAGATAGTACTGTATCCTAAATGTAGTTTATTTTGGATTTATTTTAAATGGTTTCTTGACGATATAACTGCTACTCTGTACTTATATGAAACTATTGAACAAAAGTCTTGGATTTGAATGCAGTTTTTAGAACCCCAAAAAAACTTGTTGTTCTTTTATATCAATTTGGGCATGTGTATTCGTTAGACAATTACAGCTCTGACCACTTCTGATCTTTCTAGAGGCATGTTTGGGACTGCTATGAAACCAAGGATACTGATATCTTGACAGCATGACAATCTAGTCTTTGTTTCAAGTATATTTAGAGAAATATTGTCTCTAAAGCCTCAATTCTATTTATAAATTCATTATTTAAGCCGCCGATTATATCTTCCAAATCGTCTACACTAACAATTCATCCTTCTCCCCTCAAAGGAGTTTCCACCGCATGTCCAGAGTTGAGCCATGGGGATTTGATGGGGAACTTCTAGACACCTACAACCTTAGAACCAACGCTGACTAGTGGTGTTCATAAACTCTCGGTCTAAAGAGAGAAATTGTGGGGAAAACATAAATATTCAAGGTTTGATCTTCAATGTTAGATTTATGGTGAAATTATATTGTTATGGAAATAACGTTATGTTTGATAAACTAACTGATAGCTGATAAAATAATTGATGGTTGATAAGCTAGACGTTGACCGACAAAGCCTACTAATAGCTGATGAACAAATTATGTTTGACAAAAACTAGCTTATATAGTTTTTGTCCAACCGTGTTTTTTTATGTCATGTCAGACATGATACTTTCTTTTGTCTCGTCCTATCTCATATGGTTTGTGCACCAAATGCACCTTAAAAATATCAAACTCATCCCTATTTAAAGTAGTTGTTGGACATTATTATTTTGATGCAAGTATCATATATATGTAAATTCAATTGGGGGTAGATATCAATAAATTCTTTATTCTTTGTATGCTATTTGATAAAATTTTTAATGTTTTTTAAGTATGTAGTATTTATATACGACGAATAAAACAAATAAATTCGCATGCCCTTCTCACCTTTGGTAAGATTTGAACCTCTGACTTGCTAGAAAACCAAAGATTCACATACCGCTAGGTCAAAGGCCCCCTTTGTTTTTTTATGTTATTAGATGAACTATTTGTTTTAACAACATAAATCAAACTAGAAGCTGGTTTAGATTACCTAGGTTTTGTGAGATTTGAACTTCTGACCTGCTAAAGGCCAAAGGCTCACATACCTTTAGATCAAGGATCCTTTGTTTTTTTAACGTTATTAGATGAAATATTTGTTTTAACAACATAAATCAAACTAGAAGTTGGTTTAGGTTACATAGGTTGTCTTTCAGCTTTGCATGTTAAAAGAATATGGTTTATATTGAAAATTCAAGTTGTAGGGTTATGAATCTATATAATCTTGTCTTTAATCATTTTCGTATCTGTTTTGTTGATTTGAAATGTGAAGGTGACACATTGTTGTGATTTGAGACCTTACGAATGCTATGTTGTTTATGTAACAAGTAAAACAGCATACCAACATTCTTCACATTGTTAATATGTTGATTATTAATTTTTTACAAAAAATGAATGATTAAGCAGATATTATGAAAATGTAAATGCAATGATTGTTTTTCATTTCTCATAATGATTCCATTGTTTTGCAAAGTTTGTAGCTTTATTTTCTTTGTATTTTGGCAATTAGAGATTGGCGTTTGAACGGAACCAATATAGACCGATCAACGACGTCATTAATCCAGACCAAATCACAGTCAGTTTAATGAACAAAGAATGTATTTTTGAACTGATAAAGCTTTGATTAGTTCAGACCAGATAAAAACTTACCCAATTTGCTATTTTTGTATATAAATCCGTTAATTTCTTCTATTTTTTTAACAGATCATATAAAGCCTCGGCAAATTAACCAGACCGATTCTGAACGAGTCTAAACCGCCCAAGTTCGGTCTTTATCTTTCATGATCCCAAACCAATCGAAACTTTTCTCAGACCACATTGACCAGAATTTGGCCAAACCAATTTTTTCCCAATCCGATCCATGGACAACTCTACTTGAAACAAAGCAAAAAATGTGATGTTTTGTAAATTAATGGCCAAAAAATACTTATTATCCAAAATCATATCCATCGGACAACATGTAAACCATTCAAAAGTAAGTAATAACCCAAATAAAATTAGGTACCATTTCATTATATTTATCAAATAAAACTTTATCTTTTGTTCTTTCATATCTAATATTTTGACCATAAAAATAAGAACACCAAAATCCTATAATTACAACCTTTATCGTAAAAATATTTAGGTATACAATCTTAAATGAGATTTTATCTAAATCCAATAAATATAAAGACGTTTTTTTATTAAACTAAAAAATTATGAGTTTAATTAGAATGTCATCTAAATATATACATATAGATAAAGAGATAGGGGTTGAAATGAGAATAATAACCGAATAAAAAAACACAGAAACAGTAAAACCAAGTGTACTTCACACTAACGATCAATGCAAACGGAGCGCCGGAGACATAGGTCGCTCATGAACATGTCATTTTAATGTAAAATCACGTGAGACTAGTTTGTTTTCATGAGACCCGTAAGACCATTTTTTTTGCATTTGAAAACTTCACAACAAAACATTTTGACACACATGCATGAAAACCCAAAAGTGTATATATTTATTTGAGCTCATTCATGATAAGAAGTAGATGCAGAAAAGTACATTGGCTCACGGACCCAAAATTCATTTGGACCACCATTACCATTACCATTACCATCACCATTACCATTACCAAAAACAACAATCATCTCAAACCAATAAAACTTCCCAACTAACTTTGCAACTCTATCTAAGACGATGATCACATTTTTTATGTTAAAATTTGATATTTTAAAGATTTTAACATTTTTTTTTAGAAATTTTAGTTTTAGATATTCTTTTTAGAAAAATTATAATATAACCATTAAAGATGCTCCACCATCCAAATCATTCATCCCATGTATATTTTTTGATGGACCACACCTCAACTCATCCTATAGCCTTTAAAGATAACTGTTAGAAAAATCCTCAATTACCCTCAGTGGACTAGATTAGACATAGCCGAATACATATTTTTTGGCGGTCCCAAACCGGTCTCGGGATGGGTCCTAAGTCGGTCTCGGTCCTCCGCCAGTCCCGGGCCGGACTGGGCCCATTTTGCCATCTCTGGAGTCACTAGACTGAAGTGGTGAGCTGTGGAAGGAGCCCAAAAGCCTAGCCTGGTCCCATGAAATTGGGTCCATCATAAACCAATCCAAGATGCAAAAGACTATTGTCTATTGGATGTTTAAATGAATATAGATTTAGACAAGTCTTGATAAATATTCGTTATTATCTTTTCTTTGTATTCTGTAATCTTTTTGTAAACTTGAGGCCTAATAACACACAATTCCCCGATCTGATAAAGACACAAGCACAAAATGATTATCAAGTTAGGTTCACGAGCAATTGCGAATCGAAAATAGAGAAACATGATCACGTGTGGGAAGGACAGGAAAAAACGAGTCACTAGCATTAGACGTATAATTCTTCACGGTGCCCTGAACATAACAGCAAAAAGAATTCCATTGTGGTCTTGGGAGACTCGAACCAGTGACCTATGGACAGTAGTCCCAACATGGTCCCATGAGATTGGGATTTGGGCCCATTAGAAACCCATTCAAAACTCGAGAAATGTAGCAAAAACACCATCACATGTTGGAAAGACACAATAGAAAGGGTTACTGGTAATAGATTCCGAAATATTCATTGGGCCCTAAAGATAACTTAAAAATCATCATTGGTCCTGAGGTGACTCAAACCAAGGGCATGGTCCCATGAAATTGGCCCATCAGAAATCAATTCAAAATACAAGACACGAGCACAAGAACAGAACGATGATCAAGTTAGGTTCAAAAGCAACTGAGAATCCGAAAGTAGAAAAAACATGATCACATGTAGAAAAGACATAAAAGAACGGGCCACAGGTAATAGATTCTGAAATACTCGAATTACTTGATTTGAAATAAAGATAAAACACCACCAAAACGAGACCGAAGAAGTTGAGCATTCGCCCTTGCAACGCAAAAGACCGGAAATTGAGGTATAACTTTAGCAAACAGGAAGATGCAAAGAAAAAACTATATGATCCATTGAAATCCTGGCAAAAAGTTGACACATACCCAACACAAAAAACAAACCAAAAAGAATGGCAATAAGCATTGACCAAGAGAATCATTTGGCCCACAATTTTAAACTTTCAAGTACTGGTATTTAGGCTAGCTGATAAACCAGTTATTAGAGAATCTCCAACAGATTCTCTAAAATAAACTGAGATTTCACTCTCTATTTTGTTCGAGCAAATTCTCTATATTGTTCTCTAAAATAGAAAAACAAGAGAAAACTCCAAGTTAAGAGAATTCTCTAAACTTCAATGTGAGTAGAGAGAAAAAATTTATTAATTCCCACCAATGAGATTAAATTATCTATTATTTTATACAAAGTTTTTTAAGAAGGATAATGGGAGATACAATAATAAAATATTTTAAAAATATAATTAATGTTGAAATCTCGAAAATAGAGAATCTGTATGAGTTAAATGTTATTTTTTTAAAGATTTGAAGGATGGGGTTTTTGTTTATTTATATAAAAATACAAAGAGGATAATTGGAAAAAAGTGAAGGAAAAAAACTCATGGGAGTGAAGAAGCTTTTCAAGAAGCCAATTTATAAGCTGGTTTTTGGCTTATCAAACAGAGCTTTTTCAATAAGCTAGCTTATAATATGACCATAAGAAGCTAGTTTAGGAAGCTAGTTACTGCTAATCTAAATTCATGTACTTCAGTTCAGGTCAGATTGAGTTGATTTCTATAGGTGGTAGCAAACAATTAAGTACGAAGGGAATCCCTTTTTTGGTTCTAAAAGTAGTTAAGGTGGAAGCAATTTATGAAGGTAAGAAAGAGTACCGAGAAACTAACCAAAAAGGAACGAACCCATACCTCCATGTGCACACTTGCTAAGAGCATAAAAGCTGGGAAGTTGTCGTAAGCAATACCAGAAATGATCTAATTACGGGTATCTTGGAAAGTGGCGAGCGGAGGGAAGAGAGACTGTCCTACATCAATAATCAGATAAGTTTGAACAAGAAACATATATTGTTCTAGAATTTAAAGTAACAAATGAGTCTATGATGTTCTTCCGTTAAATTTATGATATACTACCATCTATGTAATGAGTACATGAGAAGCATAACCAACCGGGTCGTTCCAATCCTTTTAGAGACCTTGTAAAACCTGTGTCAAGACTATAGGTTGACATAACTGGTAATAAATAAAACAAAATATAAAATTTCATACCATATATCGTATTAGAAGTCTTACAAATTAATACAAGAAAAATGTCTTTAAATGACCAAGTAACATATAAATTCACTTGAATAGGATCATTTGTCCAACATTTTTCAAAATCCGGATTTGGGAATCGTCAAATCAACTAAAAGAGTAAAAGCTTAAAATACTATAATTGGGCTAAAACATGTATAATTGGGTTAAAGGTTAAAACATATATATATGGGTAAAAGTTAGAACTTAGAACACATATAACTGGGCCCCAAAAACTTAGGGGGGGCCTGATACATATCTCACATTGGAACACCCTCAAGCACAAACCCTATTTGAACGACACAATCACAAGAAAATTAGAAGCTTGGATTCACACAGCCTATACAAAAAACAAAAGACAAAAGACAATTACCATCTTAAATCAAACTATAGCAAACTTTAGAATCATCTCTCCATCTCATGCATGGTACTGGAGAGGACTGGACTGGACAAGTGAGGGTGAGGTAGACAGATGAAAGAAGTTTGGAAGGTTTTAGGGTTTTAATTTAACATAGGTGGTTTAGTAATTTACCAATCTTGTCCTATCTTCCTTGTTTTTGTTCCACCTATTTTGGTGGGACAGGAAAAAAAAAATGCTTTTTTGTCCAGCCAGATGACCAGTCCTATCGTCTAATGTCGCACCAAATGTGGGATAACAAGTTTTTGTTTTGTTATGTCCTGTCCATCCAGGATACCATATGCACCCTATGTGATTAGGCCCCAGGCTACTGTCTTAAGATAATAGATGATTGGTATAAATATTCTCTCATGGTGAAGAAAAAAACTTAGGTCCTAATTTTTTTCACATTAGTGATTAAACCCATAAGTAACAGCAACAACAATTTTCTTCTTGCTTAAAGTAGAAAAAATGTCATGGAGCAATTGCATTGTACTTCAAATAGAGGTTATCTAGAGGGAGGCATGCAACAAACATTGAAGGAATAAATACTTCAGCTACTTTTATGAATAGCAATTGCATGCTTGCAGGATCACCAAAGGGCAGAAGCGCCAGTAGCAGTGACATGCTAACATCCAACAGGCTTAAAAACAAGGATAAGTTGGAAGTATTGGCAAAAAACTATAACAGGTGGGACAAACACAAATGCAGCAGGCACAGGGGTAGAAGCACCAGATAAAAACGTGTGTTGAAGGTTTGGACAGACTCTAATTAGAGGTGTGACTAACAAACATGTTATAAGTTTGTCTGAATCACCTTAATTAGGCATATGGGCAAGTTGTACTTGCGTAAATGATGCCACTCTTTTATACAATTTAACAGTTCAACAAATGATACTATTCTTTTATACCATTTAACAGTTCAACATTCAGTTCGTCTTAAATGGAAGGGGAATCAAGATGTGATCATGGTCTCATTCACTTGAGGTGATGAATGGAGGCAAGTATGTTTTGCTTCTCTTTTAAGTACTGCTAAAAGCATTATGTTAGACATACTTAGGAGATCTATAAGTCAAGGGTGCTTTCGATATTTTGTTGACAAAACTGCTAAGTCGGTGGAGAGGTTAGGCTAGCAATATATAGAAAGGGAATGGTTAGAAGAAGGGAATCGAATAATATTGCTGTTTCACATCCATAAGGAGTGAAGGGGAAAGGCCAGGCTCGTGAATATCTGGAAGTGTCATTTGTGTGTGAATTTTGGAGTCTAAGCATTCGATTAGTAAGCATTTGCTTTATTACTGACGTAAACTGACTTGCATCACATTAACTTGTTAGACACTCGGACCAGGGGGGGATTAGGCTACATGACATTCTCCCGTTTAAGTAAAGATATGTAATCAGGATCAAGTTTTTTTATACCTAATACTGGAAAAACCTAACAAGTTCCGCTATAACATTCCTGAAAGCATAGTAGACAGGAGGTACTACTGTAAACAATAGTACAATACCCAATAACATTGACATCTCATTGCAGCCTAAAATTTTCATAATCTGAAGAAAGGCATTCACTCATACAAGACAAGCCTTACTCATACAAATTTATTCATCAAGTGTGTAGTCAGTTTCTTTTCAGGGGAATTGCAGGTTCATACGCAAGAGAATGCCATTAAATTTACGCTGTTATGGATATTAAGTGGTTATGATTAAATGGCCTAGAAAGATATGATGTAATAAAGGATGATCAAGTTAAGAGGGTGGGAGGGGGTATTACTACACAAACTTGCTTTAACATGTATGAAAAATAAATGAGGATGTAATCTATTGATACCCCCACTGGGTGATAATTGAAGGCGATAACCGACTTCAATAAATTGCATACAAGTAAAAACATAAAAGAATGCTGGTGCAAATGACCACTTAGATTTAAATTCATCAGGTTGAGTGGTTTTGCTCTCTAGTCCCCAGGATTCAAACCCTCTACCTCTACAAGGTAGAAGTCAGACCAAAATGGCAGTTCCTTTAACGACGAAATATGGTATATTCAATGATGATAAACACTTCTGCAACTTGATTCAGACAGTTAGCATGATAAAGCTCCTGGTTAAGATACCATTGTTGTAGTTCCACTGACAATGAACTATGATTGAATCAGTTATCATAGTAATGACATTGTTTGTCACTCGATTCAAACAATTAGCATGATAAAGCTCATAGTTAGGAGCTCATAAATCAAATAATCAAGATAGAAATATTTGAAGAAAATCTAAAAAAACTGAAGGTCTGAAACCAGCTATCATCATCAACATCAAAAACGCTTAGCACATGTTCATTGAGGAAGATGATCATCAACCTAAAACAACATTCGATTGAACTTAATAGAAATAGCAACTTCCAACAACATAACATATTGATATTACTGTACCAGAACAAGCCGTCCAGTTCCGTTACCTTCACCCCAAATTTCTTCCTGATTTCTCTCCAGATTAACGTCTTTCGGTACAGTAACCACAAGCTCTCCATCACTAAATGCCGCCGTAGCAAGCTCGGGCTGCGTAGACTCCGGAAGCCTAAACCGCCACAAATCTACCTCCAACTCGTTTACATCACCACCACAATCACCAACACCACGTGTCCCTCTCACAACAACTTTCGTCACGCCAGGATAGATCTCAATAGTATGAGCTGCGATGTCGGTTCCGATATCGTCGTCCGTATCAACAATGAATATCAACGAATCAGACGTTTCCTCGATCGAAACGTCGGCGTCGGCGTAAAACGGAAGCTCAAGTACTTTGGCAAAGATGTGCGGAAGTCGCCGGAGCTTCTTTTGACGGCAGATAGTAGCAGCGGCGTTGGACTGTGAACCAAAATCGTACCGGACGGTGATGTTCCGCTTATTTGGCGCAGGATGAACCTTCATAGTTGTTGGAATCAGAGAAAAACAGGAAACCCTAGCTACGGAGACAGATTTTGCGTTACAGATCCCAAAAAATGGATCAGAAGAGAAGATGAGTGATGGTGAGCTATACGTATAGATATGGTGTATGTATATATTGATGAAAGTGAGAGTGGAGGTGGAAATTATGAGTGAAATTCCATGAAATTAGATTGCAGAAGGTAAAACAGTCGACACTACCCTATCAATGACCCCGGTAAAGACGCGTTATTTCTCATTCCAACTGCTTGGGGTCTTCATATTTTACAATATTATTCATAATTGCAAGTGCAATGCTACATTTATTTTACAAGCATGTTTTCGGGTATATATGATACATGATTTTTACACTTGAAACTTTACAGYAATACTGTAAAGAATTTTTTTTTTACATTCACAATATTTTGTTGTGAAGTTTCAAGTGTAAAATCATATCTTACGAAAACAGTTTTGTCTCACATGAACCCAACCCAAATAAGTAATCCGCCAAAGTCAAATCTTTATTATTCACTTCATAAGGAGAATTTGGTTTTTTGGCATGGCTAAAAAGTGAAAGGACTTTGATGGATCAGTTATTTATTAGTTTATTTAAGCGATGAAAAAAACTGGATAACAGTATAATAAATGAAGAAACTTGTACTGGAGTCTCGTTGGTATTATCATATTTGTAAGTCAAACAAATTTCTCAGATTTATTTTTGCCAAATTCAAGTATATGTACAATGGACTCTAAGAGCATCTCCAACAGCTATACTATTTTGAAAAACTTGGAGATATGAGGAAAAAAGTTTGTTGCAACAGCTATGCTAAATTCTCATCTAAAATAGAGAAACGAGAGAGAGAGAACCGAGAAAAATCTGTAAATTTGAAAAAAGAGAGAATGTATGGCATACTGATTGGAGATGCTCTAAGCAAACTGACGTTTTGCACCTTGCGATAGTCGTTTTAAAAATATAACACGTTTTTTAACAGCAAAATTTCTTTCTTCCTGTTCGAAGTTTATTTTCCATGGGTTTTCTGCTTTTGTTAATATTAACTGGGGTTAACGTATTTCTGTATAAACTACAGTTATATATCGAAATTTAAAATCTTCATAGTTCAGTTTAAACTGTCAACCCACATATCAAAGCATGAGATGTTTCTGTATTCATGATCATCAAGGTTGTTCATCAATTTCAGAGACATCTCGTTGTGAAAAAAACAAGAGGTTGATGTTGTACTTCTATTGAAACTTCTACTCATACAAGTGATTTGAGTACTGATAGGCCTTCAAATCATGTTACTGGTGTTCATACGTCAAACGATCATCTGTCTTTTACTATGACGTAAATGTATGCACAGTAAAGAATAAAAAAGGCTCAAAGACAACAGTGTACATCGTCAAGTCATCTTCAATTTCATGAATAGTTCTCTTGTCAAGTCTTTCACGGATTCATAAAGACGTTAAAAGTATAAATTGCCAAAAAAATAAACGATATATACCAAAGACACTGTCCAATATAAAATCTTTCACACGGATGGATTATTAAAATTAATATATAGGAAACATATTACGTAATTACTTGAATGTTTAGAACGAGACAGTGACGAAGATTTTCTAAGTTTACACTTTTGAAGTATATAATATTTATATACGGCAGATAGAATAAATAAACTCACACACTCTCCTCATCTTTGGTGAAGCTTGAACATTTACCCTCCTAGGAGGCCAATGACTCACATATCGCTAGGCCAAAGGCCTACAAGTTTTATCAAACTATAAGCACTTATTATCAAAATCTGACATATTTGATGACCTTATAAAATTTATTAAGAGACTGTTGATTTTAAATTCAGATATTTTAGGGAAAACAGAAAAAGGTTTTGTGTGCAAGTGTTTGTAGGAAAAATGAAATGAAAATAAGTTTTGTTTTATGTAAGAAAAAATCATACTTTCATTTGTTGAAAAGACAAAATCTGATTTTTTTTTTCAACAGAGTTTTTGAAAATATGATGTATTTGCATCCCAGTAGTCCGTGAAGATGGATTCGGCCGTTCGCAAGGACCAATCCAGATTAGGCATCTCCAAAAATCAGTTCAGACGTCTACGTCAGACTTCCCAAATTGGCTCTGCACTATCAAATAGACAAAAAAAAACGGACCTTTTCATAATGTAAGCATCTGGACGTCCATATACATGGACTTGTCACGTCTACAGGTTTTCCTGGCATTATTTTGTGAGTATAAAGAACAGAGGCTGAACACAAATGAACTGGATCAACAATAGTGGAGGAGCCCAAAAGAATTTTATACTTAAAACCTTAATGAACTGAAGATGCTTCACTTTATCGGAAAAAAAAACTTAGGGGTCATGGCTCCTATGGCCATCCGCCCCTGATAAAGAAACATGATTTCTTCGTTAGTCCCATTAAACATTCAACTAAAATTGGGACTTTTTCAATAAGGTCTGATAGTTATTTAATAAACTGGTAATTGCTCGACTTAAAAAACTAAATGCTTTAAAAATAGAATTTAAACTGAACGAAACAAAAATCCCAAATTATAAACCCTTAACTATCAATCATTATCGAACGTTGTATGCATTTGCCAAAAGGGTCATAATTAATGCATTTGAAAGTTGTAAGGTTGTTACAATTCATTACTCTTCAATTGTTAATGTAGTGAGATGAACTGAAAATTTATTTTTTACAGAAAAAATATTTACTACAAAAATATACAAATACTGACATTTTTCTTGTTTGTTTTATCAGTTAAATCTGGTAACTAGATTGAGAATAATCATGTAATTGTTCACATAATGATTTCGCTAAGAAACATAGACGTTTGTGGCTGTTGCATAGCATCAGGATCAGTACCACAGCAGAAGCCGTGGTGGACATTATGGTTCATCTGGTTCTCCTCGAGGGGTTTCAAAAAAAGTTACCAACAAATAAACATTAAACAGTTGAAATATCATACAAGTCAAGCGAAATGATACAAAATTTAGGTATATGCCAAGAGGCCGTTTACCAAACACTTACTTGGTAAGTGCTTACCKGTAAAATTTAACACTATCATTTATTTACCGAATAAGATTTTAGTCCACAAAAACGGTATCGTATGCAACAATTTACCCGGTAAGCGCTTACCATGGTAAGAGTCGTCGTCCTCACTTACCGGATAAGACTCTTGATTCTTGTCTCGCTCTTACCAGGTAAGATTCTTGGTCCTTATCATATTCATCCGGTAACTTAAACATTTAAAAATACATTATCCAAAACAGAAATCAAGTTAAAATACATTTTTGTTCATAGAATTTATCCGATTTAAAAAGGAAAAAACCCAGATAAATAAGTGTAGAATGGACTTGGCATCAATAACCGGTGACTCAATTGTTATTTTGTGAAGTCACAAAATTATTGGTTAGAATAAATGGACCCCACTTTTGTCACTTTTTCTTCCAACTGCTCATAAACAAATAATATAATAATTACAACTTGTTTATCCTCTTTTTTATAATGGTTTTTTTTTTTAATTTATAACTAATTATTATATAATTGAAAATTATAAAAGAATAATATTTAAGGAAAATTAAAGATTTGAGAGCTTTTTTCAAGCTAAAGAAAAAATAAATTAAAATCTATAATTTAATAAAATCTCTAAAAAAAATACCGTTTACTAAACGTTTAATAGGATAATTGTTTACCGGAAAAATTCAACATCATTACTTACTTATCGRGTAAGATTTTAATCCACCAAAATGGTATCAAATGCAACAATTTACCCGGTAAACGCTAACCGTGGTAAGAGTCATTGCTCTCACTTACCGGGTAAGACTCTCGGTACTTGCCTTTGCTCTTACCGTGTAAGATTCTTGGTACTTACCATATTCATCTGGTAAATTAATACTACTTAATAAACGCTTATCCGGGTAAATGTTGATAAACGGTCCATAAATGTCTTATTATTCTTTTTGAAGTTTTCTTTTTAAAACTGTATTCGAATCATAAATTTATAAAATATTTTAATAACAAAATTAACAACGAAATTATTAAAATTGAATAACTGTCAGAGTTGAATGTAATTCCTTTTTGATTTTTTTTGATACTCTGTTTAATAAAAAAAATATAGCATAAATGTTGAAGATATTGTTGATGTTTCGATGAAAGTAGTTATTGATTATAAACTTGATCTTTATGTTTTGATCATTAATACGATCGGATTTTCAAACTCAGTAAAACATAATTTCCATTTCAAGTTTAACATTTTTAGATTCGATACAATAAAAAAAAAACGTTCACACCCTTTTCGTGTGTCGAAGACTAGGAAGACGAATAACCCCGGGTCGGGTTCTTCTCCTACCCGTATCGAATAGAACACGCCGATACGATCCCCCCACWGGGGGCCCACTATGCCAAATACGACCAAYTTTATTAGAAAGTCAAGTACAACTTTATACATTACAGTAACACTAACATAGAAAGATTGCTTCTATTACCGTAATTACTATATAAAAAATGTTTGAGATACCACATCGCATAAGTATGCATCTAACATTGTTAAAAAAATTACATACAAAATAATAATTGGTGCATAACAAGTTAATGACAACCTAATCTATAATAATATACATGTTTATCCAAACCACCAAATAATTAAATGATTTTTTAAACATTATTTTCTTAGATTTAAATACACACAAATTATTAAATAAATTCATTATCATCAATTATAGATAACTTTACATATTTATTTATCAACAATAATTGCAAAATATCCAAAAATCCTATGATTTTTGGTTTAGTTTTGATAATTATTAGTTTAGTTATTTTTTAAACTAATTAAAAAATATATTTGATTAATTATAAATTAACTTTTTAGAAGAAAAAAAAAATATTTTAATTTTTTTTCTTGAAAAGTTTAAAATTTTATTTTAAATAATGCATTAATAAACTCCCATGATATTTGTTTTTATCTTTTTCTATATATCTTAACTATTTTTTCAATATACGATTATATAGTTTTTTGGTTTATCAATTAATAGCTAATAGGAGTCTATGAATCGTTAAGAGGTGAATCTTGTTCAGAAAAAAAAAATCAACCTCTTAATGGTTTTAAAACCATCTGAATAATTTTGTATCTTGGATCTCCCTTAAGCATTCAGCGCCCTAATTTTATTGTAAACAATTACCAAACAATTATATTTCATTTTACACTATATCATGAGAACCTTTTAATCATTTTGTATAAAACCATTCGACAACTGTCAAGCAACATTATCAATCAAGTATCATTGAAAATAAAATGATTAAATTTCCTTTTTATTGAAGTATGTAGCAAATTATAATAAAATAAATCCAAAAATAACATCAATCACCACAACTTTCCTTTTTCTTTTTCTACAGAATCATTACAAGGATATAGTGGAATGGTAAACAAAAATTATTTAATAAAAAAAGTAAAAATAAAACAAAAACCCAACACCCCTACCCCAGTAATCATCCATGATCCACCCTACCTCAATTACTATCATTACAATCCAATCAAAAGCACAAACATAGCAAAATTCCCATCTTGGTCATCAATGCTCAAGACAGACCCTGGTGAGCTTGAAACACTGAATACAAGAAAGGGTAAAATAGTCATTTCAACATAGTGGTTACTATGAGTCCATCAATCCATCCAAAACCATTTCTTGGCATCTGCATTCTTCACTGCAAAAGGCCTTCTCACCCCTGTAAATGCAATTAAACACTACCCTCATCACCATCTCTTTTTATATTCATCTTCAATCTCAATTCCAAAACCATATTATTCACATGTGAATGATTGAATAATTACACCCCTGATTGCTAAAACCATATAATTCACTTGTGAATTGTTGAATAATTACACCCCTAATTGCCACTATTCATCAATCATTTGTTGTTCTATATATATATATATGTATGTACGTATGTGTGTGTGTGTATATATATAATATATATTAAGACTAATTTAATGAAAAAAATAAGCAAATAGATTTTGGTACTCACCTGTACATGAAGATATCACTTCCTTCTCCAAGATTCTTGTTGCAGGCATGACATAAGCTTAAGAAACTCTCACATGGCGATTTCGGACCAGGCTTCTTGAATTCGGGCGACCCGATTACACCACAACAGCTTTCTACAACACAGTTATCATAAATATGGGTGGTTCTCGGGTTTGGCCCATGAGAAATCACTCGGGTATACTCTTCCGAAAGCTCCATCTCACTCAAAGACAAAGGACCCGTGAAAGCTCGAGGCGACCCGAATCCAGTCGGAGTACCCGAAAACTGCGAGTTCCGGGTCTTGATTCCATAATCGCCGGGAGATTCGGGGGATCCAGTTGAAGATAAGGTAGACGATGGGATTTGAATCTTTAGATTTGATGCAAACAGAACCTTACGGCTAATTGTATTGGGTTTATTAATGGTTTCATCGGGTTGTTCTTCAATTAGGGCTAGAGCGATCCCTTCATGATCGAATTTCTCAGATGGGTTTTTGATTTCATGGAAGCTCTTCGTGGGTTTGATTCGGGTTTTGTTGATACCCAATGGGTTATAGTTGAAATTTTTGTGGATATCGAGAATCGAAGTGGGTGAAGGTTCTGAATCGGTTAGGGTTTTGGGGGAGAAGAGGCCATTGAAGAACCTTGGAGAAGGAAGGAAGGATGAAACGGGTCGGGTCGTGGGTGAAGAAAGAGAAGGAGCTTGTTGATCCGCCATGATCGGTTGTTGTTTGATAACAGTTCTGGATCTGTTTCTGAGCATCAAAAAAGAAGAAAAACGATGAAGAATTAATGAAGAGAAAGGAAGGTTTCAGCAGCTTCCATGGCGGTCAAGAGAAACAAGAAGTGATCCGGATTAAAACCCAGGTGTTTGTAACGAAATTAAAGTTGGATTTTCTGTGATTTAATCTGCCCATTTAATCAAGATATTGATTGTTGAAATTAGGGTTTGATGATGGATCTAAAGATGAACACCTGTACTCTGCTTTGAAGATGTCGCCACCATGAACATCATCTTAGAGAGAGATGAAAGAGAAAGCGATAGATAGAGAGAGAGAGGTGTTTTGTTGCGTGAAATGGGGTTTGGAGTTCGAAGGCTTTTTAAAAAGAGAAAGGAAAGAGAGAGAGAGAGAGAAATTAACTTTTTTTTTATGGATTTTTTAATAAAATAAAATTAAAAATTAAACACAAACCCATATAGTCTATTCGGTAGTTGTTGAATGATTTTGTACAAAATGATTAAGTGATTAAAATACTTTCATGATATAATGCAAAATGAAATATAATTGTTTGATAATTGTTTACAATAAAATTAGGGCGCTAAACTGTTAAGAGAAGCTTATGATATAAAATCATTCAGATGGTTTTAAAACTATTAAGAGATAAATTTTTTTTGTCAAACAAGATTTACCTCTTAATGGAACTATTAAGAAGTAACCAAACAACCCCTTCAATTGGTGTTATAAATTTCATAAATCAATTTATATATGGAAAATTAATAAAAATAGTCGTTTTCAGAGATCAAATTTGTCTCTTAATTATTATTTTTCGGGATTTTTAAAAATATCATTATGTTCGCAAGTGGTCTTCACTTTTAACATCTGCAAGTGACAGAGTTGTCACTTGATTGTTTTTTAAGGTCATCAAGTCACAGAGGTGTCACTTGCGAATCTGAGTAAAAGTAATTTATTTTGTTTTTTAGCTACATCTGTAAATCAGGGAGGTGTCACTTGCAAAAGTAGTGATATTTTTGAAAAGGGGCATGGGATCAGCAGCTTCAATCAGATCTTTTATCCTGGTCGAAGCAACCAAAAACTCTGCCCTCCCTCTCTATTTATCTAAGGGACGGAAAAGCGAGAAAAGCAACCAAGAGACGAATTTGGTCCCTGAAAATGACTATGTCTATTAATTACCCCTTTATATGTATATAAAACATACAGTATTTTTAGTCCAAAAGGAAAACATACGTTATTTATGCAACGTTGATTTGTACATTAAAACACATGAGAATACATTTCTTATAACACATTTATACATACAGACCAAAACATGAAACAAATCAATAATACAAACCAAAACCTAAAATTGAATTGTTTGGTTTTGCTTTTTACAATTTTATTATCAAGCATGGCAACGGAGTAGGGATGGAGCGGGTTTTGTAATCCTTGGCGTGGTTTGTAGTAACATCCTCCGGTCCCGGCCCTAGTCCCCGACGGGTACAGGGTTTAACATCCCTTCCCCAGTCAATATCAATCCCCGGTCAAACCCCATTAAGAATACCCGTTAGTTTGATTCTACCGGTGTTCCCCGACCCAACCCCGTTCCTGGTTTGAGTCTACCGGGGATCCCCAACCCTGGGACCCGTTTTAGCGGGGAATCCCCGTCCCCGTTCGGGTCGGGTGAATCAGGTTTCCCAACCGGTTGTGGCAAATCACCATCCCTATTTATTATGTTTATATTTAATTATTAGTCGATATTAATATATCATTAAGTATAGAAAAGGTATAAAAAAGCCGAACCCAAACCGAGTCAAAAAGCCCATCAAGCCGAGACTATTTATTTTCTTAAATTCAATGTTCAAAATTCCAAAAACGTTCAATCGAACCTATTTTCACACCTAAGCATGACCCACGTTCTTTTTGTTACTAAAACATATTTGAAAGACTCTCGTTTAGACATCTTGATATTTAATCATTAAAAAGTATTTTATAAAGCAAATAATATATTTTATAAAGCAAATATATAAGTATTATATATTTTTACAAGTGAAAACTCCAAAAAAAAAAAAAAAAAAAAAAAAAAAAAAAAAAACCAACAAATTCTGTTATTTTAAACGGTTTAGTCATTAAACTATTTTTTAATAAAAAAATTATTAAACTTTCTTATTTTAAATAATTAAATTAATGAACTATTTTTTTAAACGAAAAAAATCATGAAACTTTAACATTTTGAATGATTAAGACCCCGAATTTAAAAAAAAATATCAAACTTTTACTAATAGGTTAATGTACCTTTTTTAGGTTAAAAGAATGTATGAACCCATTTTTAAAAATATGACGGTTTATTTATTAAAAAAATATTCATGAACTTAATCAATCAAAATGAGAAAGTCTAATGATTTTTTCATTAAAAAAAATAGTTCAAGTAATTAATCATTTAAAGTGAAAAAATTTAATGGTTTTCTCATTCAGAAAAAATAGTTCAAAAATTTAATCATTCAAAATGAGATAATTTGTTGGGTTTTTTGAATTTTTTAGTTAAGATTTAAAATTTATACTACCAAAATTGTGCAAAATTTATAACGTACAAAATAGTTTTATGTGTTGTGTTTATTGTTTAACCATGTAAACTTGAATTTAATGCTTTTTAGATTTTGATTTAACAAACTTTTTAACGTCTTCAATCTAATCGATACAACTCAATCTCAACCAATTTGACAAGGGTTGGATTATAAATTTAAAAAAAACTTCGAATTTGCTGATATTTTTTAGGTCAGATTAGTCGAGTTGTTTTGTCTAAGGCCCTCAGCCGTGTCATTAGACCATGTGCATCAGAGGTTTTCGATCTTAATTTTGTACATAATGACCAATCAATGTGCACAAATTGTCGGTCCTAGTTTGTTTAATGCCCAAATCAACTAATCTTCTTAAGTCGCCACATTAGTCCAAGAATTCGATTTTGTACAACCATTTTTAGTTTCGTTCTTCGTTTTTGAAAAAAAAAATCATACCGATTAGTCTTTTGTGCCTGACTAGGTCTTGGTCTAAGTGGAGGTGGCAACGAGCCAGGACCCCAAACCCCATCCTCTCCTCCATATATATCCAGGAACATACAACATATCCATCAGAAATCTCATCCCCAAGGAGGAATCACTGATTTTTCCCCTTTTACGGTACAACGTCCCATCAGACACCTTATCAAGGATGTTACGGGAAATGCTAAAAGATCAGTGTTTTGAATACATATGGATCAAAGTGTTACAAATGTACACATCTTGTGCGTCACCAGACTTGATTACATGTCCATGAATGTGCATCCAAATCGACACTTTTAACTACCAAAACATTGAGTAAAAGCTTAGAAGTGTACCTATCTGGGTCCACGTAATCATCCCACACGTTCACGAGTTGAGTGAATGACCTCTCAAGGGTAGAGTTATATGCGTAGGCTTGTATCAATGTATTATAAGAATACAAATTTGGTTTACGTGTGTATATTAAAATGGAACGAGGGTAAAAGATGTAAGAGGAAATGAGAAGATCGACATATAACCAGTGTTGAATAAGACTGGTTTTGAGCATGTGAACACGCAATTAGCAGAGTCGGAGATGGAAGTAACCATCTCTATGAATGAAAGTTGATGACATTTTTTGTCAGTAGTAAATGAGTGAAATTTCAAAAGCAATATAAAAACTACCAGGAGGTCTCAGGTTCAAATCCAATGAGGAATAAAAATCCCTTTGTGGCCACAGAGGTTCAAATGCGGTGACTCCGGGCTATCTGCAAAGTAGGTGGTCTCCCTGAGATTAGTCAGCTCGCATAACGGGTTGAATATCCAGGTTAATAAAAAAAAAAGTGATGGTTAAAAGTTCACATCAAAAAATATCACTTAAGTTTGGAATGTACTTCGTTTTTTGTAACCGGAAATATTTGGATCTACTTGTTGGCACCTTGACTAACTCCATTAAGCATGAAAGAAACCGCAAACCTTCTAAATGTTACAAACTCGCAAGCCAATATATATGAAAAGGCCAAATTGCATGAAAAGTAACGTATTTTAACTTGATTTCTATTTTGGATAACATACTTTTAAAACTTCTATTTTGATATCTAAGATGTAAAATTTTAAACATTTAAATACCCGGATAACCAGTTGAAATTAATTTTAGATTAATGAATTATTTTATTCATATAAAAATGTTTAGTCTATTTCCATTAATTACATATAGACCAAGACCATGACATATTGCCAAATGCCACTAAAATAATCGTATGGAATCTTTTTCATTTATTTCTTAAAAAAAGTTCTGGTTGTAACAAACAGTACTACATATATGATTTCTATACACGATTATTATACACAGTTTTTAAAGAAACTGTGTATAGAAGATCGTTATGTGTTATTTTTGACTTTTTTTTACATGGTTAGAATGGAACCATTGCTAAAATTAAGGTTTTATAAAAAAAAAACTAAATGTTTGTTTTAACAAAAAATGGCTTTATTTATAGGTAAAAAATAATTTTGTAATAAAATAAATAAAATTTAATAATTAATAAAAATGATGAGAGTTTATTTATTATGACTTGAATATTTATGCAAAATGACTATGGTTCATTAAATACGATCAATGCTTTATATTAGAGAATAATCAAAACTTTTATGAAATCAMATATTCATCAAATTAAATGAACAATTGAGATTGAATTGTATTGGTTGTACAAATGTAAAAGGTTGCATTATAACTCACCCTTCTCTTTCTCTCTCTCTATATATATAACTTTAGGAATTGATCATTAAAATGTCGTCATTACTATTAAAGAACATTGAAATTGAAAGCTATCAAGACATGATGTAACATAACTTTGACTAACAACAATGACCTAAATGAGGAAAAGCAGTCTAATTGTTCATCTTTTTAACATAAAATATAAGAGTAATTCCTGTTATATATACATATGTATGTATGTACATATATAGAATTGACATGATGTGAGACGAACTTTTTTTCTGAGACCCATGAAACCATTTTTTACATTTGAAATTATATATATATATATATATATATATATATATGTGTGTGTGTGTATAGAGAAGCAATCAAATGCAAACGCCTTTATTTTTACAAATTGTGCAAACCACCCTTTTTCGTCAATTTCATTGTTTAATTTTATGAAAATTTTTCATGAAATTGTTTAATCTTATGAAAGTGTTTCATATAATATTTTTTTATGAAGTTGTTTCATATATGGTTATAAAATTGTTTCATATAATATTTTTGAAATTTTAATGAAACTGTTTTATGTATTTCTCTAAAATTAATATATGAAAGTGATAATATCCATGATTAACACCCTCCACAATACAATGATTAATCAACCTCTCATAATTACAAAAAAAATGAACAAAATAGAAAATTATGATTGGTTGAATGAGGTTTGTACGGTTTGTATAAATAACGTAGTTTGCAAAGTAAACCTTCTCTGTTTGTATGTATGTATGATGGGTTGGGTTCACGTGAGACCAGTCTGTTTTTGTGAGACCCGTGAGATCACCTTTTTACACTTGAAACTTCACAGCAAAACGCTGGTGAAGATAAAAAAAAAGTCGAACCTTCACAGTAAAAACACTGTGAATGTTACTTTCACAGCATTTTGTTATGAAGTTTCAAGTGTAAAAAAAAATAGTCTCACGGATCTCACCAAAACAGGTCAGTCTCACATGATCCCAAGTCTATATCCCTTGTTCTGTTCTATGATCTTCAGCTTGGAGTTGGTCAACATGATCCACTCTCGGCTCTCAGAAACTTTTCTCACCAACTTCACTTTCAGTAACCACAACTCACAACCTTAGTATTTGTTTCACGCCTTTACTCACCACCTCTCCCATTCGCTTCCACACTTAACAACCCCTAACCATTACCAGCCCCACCCTTCTTTCTAGTTTCAGTAACGGATCCATAAACTTTTATAGTTGGGGGCACATTTAGAGATGTAAAAAGAAAAAAAATTCAAAACCAAATGATTCATCTGCATGAAAACGATTTTAGGTTTCCTTTACGGCTTAAACGGTTCAGTTAACTGAATAAACATAACTTATTCATATCGATTTTCAGTTGACTTTTTACTAATTCATCGAAGTGTATAATTTTTATATTTTATATTTCGAACGAAAATATCAATGTGTGTTGCAAATGGACCAATTAACAATCATGATATCAAGTTGGGGGCCCTTGTCTTGTTCTTGTTGGGCGCACAATAGAAAAATTTACTAAACAAATCTTTTTATAACATTTTTTTAAAAAAAAATTTGGTGGGTTTGTTGGGGGCCTAAGACCCCTACCACCATACACTAAATCCGCCCCTGTCTAGGTACTCAGTCATCAACTATATCTTTTGTTTTATCTGCTTTAATTTTTTTTACTGATTTTCTGCTAATTCTTCTACACAATACATTTTATCTTTTTGTAAGATACACGTGGATTTGGTTTTTCTTCGTCATTCCTCATGTCTTCCGAGCATTAGCAGTACATCGGAAATACTCGTCCTCACTTCTCGACGTTCTAAAAAACAAACCAAACGTTCCTAAACGTTATCCAAAGCTCATTCAACACATTTTTGGGCCCAATAAAGCCCGATAGATCTAAATCAATCATTGTTTCTGAAAAACGAAACTAACCCTAACCAATGAAGTCCGATGGATCTAAGTCATTTTCATTTTCATTCCTCATAATGAACCAAACAACCCGTTAAACACATGATTTCTAAGATATTATTTATTTAAAATATAAACTTAAATTAGACACCCATCAATGCAAATTCTTGATCAAACACACAAATTTAAAGCTACAAAAAGAAAAACGAAGTTGAAATATAATGATAGATTTATTATGGTTCCTTCGGAATCAGATGTTCTTGGCAGAGTTTGTGATCCATTTCCTGCAAAATCCAAAATTTTAATCAGATGTCAACTTTTATTTATATCAATATTAAGTTAAATTATATATTAAAATGTAAAAAAATAAGTTTTGATGTTAATATGTACAAGTAAGGGGCTGTTTACCAAACATTTACCTGGGTAAGTGCTTACCAAGTCATGTTACCGTACCGGATGAATATGATAAGGACTAAAAATCTTACCCGGTAAGTGCGAGACAAGGACCATGAATCTTACTCGGTAAGTGAGGGCGACGATTCTTACCACGCTAAGCATTTACCGGGTAAATTGTTGCATAGGATGTCGTTTTGGTGGACTAAAATCTAACCCGGTACGTAAATAATAGTGTTAAATATTACCGGTAAGTGTTTGGTAAACGGCCCCTAAAAAATTAATAGGTAGGAGTATATTTAGCAATATATAAGATGCATTTAGCCTACCCGTTTTAATTAATTAAAACATTTAATTAATAATTAAATATTAAAAACGGTAATGCTTTATACACTTTTATTTGGGGTGGATTAACTGCACCCTTATATATTGTTAAATGCACTTCTACCTGCTAATTTTCTCCTCGCACACATCAACAACAAATCTCACTTTTTTGCATATCTAATGTATAACTTGAACTGATCTTCACATTAAAGGGGGATGAATATAGTGATCTTCTTCTGTTTATGTCATAATCAAGTTAAATTGTGCACTGAAAATGTAAAAATAAGTCTTGATGGTGATGTGTATGAAAAAAGAGTCGGTAGGTAAAGTGCATTTAACCTACTACACTAAAAAAATGAGAGTAAATTTAATCCCTTGATGGTTTCATCATGGCTCTAAAATATATGGTCTTTAACCACAATGGTGGTGTCTGATTGGTTTGAGCTTGACTACAAAGGTCAAAAGTACCAGGAGGTCTCATGTTCAAATCCAAGAAGAAATAAAAATCTCCTTGTGGCCATGGAGGTTCAAATGCGGTGACTCCGAGCTAGCTGCAAAGCAGGTAGTTGCCCTGGGATTAGTCAGCTCGCATAGCGGGTTGGATATCCAGGTTAATTAAAAAAATATCTGGTCTTTTTGGCCTCGATTTGTAGATGAGAGTATGAGACTAAGGAACCGTTTACCAAAACCTTAACGATTAAGTGTTTACTGGTAAGAGTCGCCGTCTCATTTACGTTATTGGTAATATTAATTGATGATACAATTATATTCAAATTAACGAGGATCGCGTTAAAATAGACATGAAACATGCATATTTAAGTGATATAATCCGATTAATCTCCCGAATTATCAAAACATACCATCACAACGGCTAATCGGAGGCGTTTGAATGTGACAAGCATCTGGTAGTCCCAGAGCTAGAGTTTCATTGATTTTGAAACTCGTGCCCGAGCCATGATTATTGATCAATGTACAAAGGCACCGCGATTGTGACCTAACCACATTCGCTAGTTGCGAGCAACAAGAATACGTTGGGGTCGATGAATTCCCACCCACATAGCCAAGACACGGGCTCAGGCTCATGATTGCACTTCTGCACTCTGATTGAGCAATGACTCCACCACGTAACGTAATCAGGACCAGGACCAGACCAACCACTTCGAACCTATTTGGAACCATTTCTCAAAACTTTAGTACGCTAACTTAACGGGAACACTTTATGGTTTTTTTCCCCGACCGATAGAACGGTAAAACGAGGGGTGAATTTATAAGAAAATTTGGTAGCCTAATTTTTCCCAAGGAGGGAGGTTGTTTTTAGGTGTATTTTATGGAATACGACAACCCCTTTTTTCATTAATATTGCTTTTTAAAAATCGCTTTCGTTTTTCCTCTAAGACTATATTTTTTTAACGTTACCGAAAGTTACAATATTTGTTACTTCATGAAAAGCCGACACATATAATCTTTCGCTTAAATTTTTTATGCATACATACATATCAGTTCTGTATCTGTGAAATGCAACATAATGTAAATTTCGAGTTAGAGATAAGCCAAGAGTATGGTCGAGAGATATAAGTGATTGTGGGTCCCCAACAGGGTTTTATGAAGCTTTAAAAGTTGTACATATGCATTAATAAGCAGTACGTGATGCTTAATATACTGATATTATGGGTTGGTTTACAGGGTTCATGTATGTGTTTTAGTTTGTTCTTGTGATTGCCATAAGGTTTATTTTGCTAGAGACTGACGTCTTTGAATTGATAACGAGAACATATACTACAAATCACACAATCTCATCACATCAAAATAACAAATCACTCGCTCTTGTGGTACATAATCACACCCTCGAACATCAAGAAGAAATCAAGCTTCTTTAGAATTTGGAAAAACAAAGAATGACAGTAAAATTCAAAAACTAGCAGTAGTGGAAGCCCACGAGACCACAAACAAAATGAACGCCAATAAATGAACAGGCGCTCTTGATTTGCTTCCGTTAAATGTGGAGCCATCTGTCTTTGACCCTGATCCTGCAATCATTAATTTGTTTCCTTATTAATATAAACGCTAATTAAGTTCCAACTTTTTTAGATTTGAGAGTTTACCTTTTCTTTAAACTGTCCTTTAAGACATCTTATTTACATCTCAACCAATCTCATGAAATCTGACGATAACTAACAGTATAGTCCTAGTGCCTTGTTTTGACCCCATGAATTAAAAAAAAAAGGATTGTAAATTTGACTTGAGATCACGTGAGACCAACTTGTTTTCGTGGGACCCGTGAGACCACTTTTTTATACTTGAAACTTCACAGTAAAACGATGTGAAAGTAAACTTTACAGTGTTTTTGCTGTGAATGTTTGACTTTTTTTACCTTCACAACATTTTGTTGTAAAGTTTTAAGTGTAAAAAAGTGATCTCACATGTCTCAGGAAAACATGTTAGTTTCACGGAACCTAACCCTTATAAATTTATTTTATTTTATATATAAATGTCTTGTTTTGACCCCATAGATTATAAATTCTATTTTCATATTACACATTATAATTTTATTTTTTGTATGTAAATGTCTTGTTTTCTCATTTCTATACTATTTTATTATATTTGTTATAATTAATATTTATGTCGATTAAATTCCGCTACTCGTCACCAAAATTCCTAAATCTGCCACTACCACGAACCTACTTAAGGAGACTCAAACCGACAATATATGGAAAGGAGCCCCGAAGCTAGTCTTTATTTGTCAACCATATTTTAGAAAATACCTGATGGAGTATCCGATTCCGACGGACTTTCGGGCAAGATATCTGGTTCTGATGTAGACCCTTCAGGAGAAGCAACCGGGCTAGGCGTAGAAGTTGCAGATGGTGCGTTTGCAGCTGCATACATGAAACCCGATAAACCAATTTAACAAAGAAATACGTTGAGAAATTTGAAACCTGATAAGCCCACATTCCCAAAAGGTTAAGGGTTCATACCTCATGGAAGGTGAGTAGCGTGCATAAGTATTTGCCATATATATAGAGAGAGTGTGAGGTTCAAACGAAAACAGTAACTAAATAAGAAAATAAGTAAACGGCCGAATCACATGTGATTTTACACTATAATTGTTCGTCCGTTAGTGTAAAACCACATGTGAATTTGCACTTGATTCGGCTGTTTTTATATTCTCTTATTTTGTTACCGTTCTCGTTTGAACCCCTTCTATATATATAGAGAGAAGGGGGGGGGGGGGGGGGGTTCAAGGGAAAACCCAAAAAAAAAAAAAAAGTAACACTTTGGTTACTGTTCATCTAGACAGTACAAGTAATTGAAGTTGTTTTTTGGTTTTTATGCACGTGTGCATACCGTCTGGATGAACGGCTGCAAATATGTTCCTCAATTTTTCATTTTTATGGTTTTCTCCTAAACCTGACCTTATATATATGCATGTCAAAAAGAGAAGAATCTAACCGTTGCACTGGCTGACGGGTGGAGTTTGCACATTACAAGCACCAGGAAGCGTTAAAGCCAGTGTACGGTTAATACTGATTCCGAGAGAGATACCGGACCCGCTCAGCGCTTGACAAAGACACTGCGGCTGAGACCGAACCATGTTCGCGAGCTGCGAGCAACACGAAGACGCAGGGGTGGATGAGTTTCCAGTAATAAAGTTGAGGCAGGAAGACATGCCCATAAGGGCACTGGTGCACCGTGATTGAGCCATGGCTCCACCACATATTGAGACCACAAGGACCATGGCTAGAACCATCCCAATCATTTTGCAAGCCATCTTGTTGACTCTTTTCTTTCTTTATTCCAATAAACACAAAATTGTTTTTGGGACCTTTTTAGTACAGAAATGTTAGAAATATGGAAGCTCAATATGAGAATAATGGGCATGGAATTGGAGCTTATTAATACTTCCATGTATGAAAAAAGGACAATTTTTATTGGTCTGTATGGTTGACCAACTCTGGAACAATGATAATTTTTTTTAGATTAAGTTACAATTTTCATCCTTCTGGTTTGTTCATAATTTCGAGTTTCGTCTATGTGGTTTAGAAATTTCCATTTTTATCATAATGGTTTGTAATTTATTGTTTTTTCGCCCTGAACTAATTTCTACATAAGGGACCAAAACAGTAAAAAGCTGTAAACCATAAAGACCGAATAACAATAAATTGTAAAAGTAATAACAAAAATAACAATGAATTACAAAACGAACTCAATTTATAAACCACATGGACAAGAATCCTAGTTTTTAGCAAATCACTGCGACAAAAAAATTAATTTACTCATTTTTTTATTTAGAGTAAATTACATTTTTTGTCCCTATGGTTTGTTAAAAATTAGGGATTTCATTCCTATAATTTCRAATTTGCAATTTTTGTTTCTATGATTTGTAATTCAATTCTATTTTTGTTCTTGAGTCTAATTTTTACTTTTTAAGCATGGGGGACTAAAATATGTGAATTGTAAACCATAGAGATGAAAACAACAATTAAGTTTAAATCACAATGACAAAAACAACAATAAATTATAAATCATGGAGATGGAAATTGTAATTTCAAAATCATATGAACGAAAATAGAAATTTTCAACAAACTAAAGGGACGAAAAATGTAATTTACTCTTTTATTATTAAAAACCATTTAAAATTAATATGAAATTAATGCTCTGCTCTAAGTTTATACATTACAGCAGGTTAATATGATAACGACAGAGAAAATAGGAATGAAAAAAATGGGATAAAACTATAACAATATGAATGTTAAATTAAAGAAAATAAATATCCCTTTTTTATATAATTTATTTGACTTTAATTTTGGTTATATATCTTCTATTTTCGATTAAATAAAGGGGGGGGGGGTCTTTCTTGTTTTAAAAAAGATAGTTGTAATCACATCCGTTGGATCTTATGATCTGAATGTTGAGATTTATTCTCACATTTTCAACCTCTTTGTCATTCTCACTAGTGATTATGAAACCCCTTTGTATCCTTACGGAGAGAATAAAAGTTTCTACTACATATATATACAGTTTTGATGGTCACTTTCCAGGTGATACTCAAAACAAGTTCTTAGCACTAATGGTACTAACTAATGAAAGTTGTACCTAATTTGATTACAACTCCTAGCATATTTTGGTTAAAACAGATGAACCAATAATCACCTAGTAGGTCAAGGTGGTTGAACTCCAAGAACACAAGAAATGATCAACCTAAAGAATTTCCCTCCAATATTTTGGTAACCTAACTAATAGAAGTTCCAAAAACCCATCCTACGGTTACGAATGAGTCATGCCCAACTTTTGTTAGAAATTTTAGTCTAAAGATTAGGGTGTTCCAAGATGGTATAAGAGCTGGAAAGTGTGTCAGCAGCGTCCCCAGGGATGGATTGTAAGATCCCACATCGGCTAGGGATGGAAACAAATGTGGCCTTCTATGGGACCGGATACCTTCTCTACCAGATGCGTTTAAAACGGCGAGTCCGGATGTGGACAAAGGGACTATATCTGGTACAGTTAGCCTGAGATGTTACTATCGTCTTTTTGGAAATCGACATTTCTACAGTTTTATTGGCTGTACTACTAACTGTTACAGTTATGACAGTTAAAAGCTAGATACGACTATATGCACTATGTCAATGATCATGGGCTTTACTCCGTGTGTAAATTATATAATGGGAAGTAATGCAAATGGGCGATCACCAACTGCAAGCAGTTGTGATGCATTAGAATCGTTAATAACTACAAGTATGGATAGCACTTGCCTTCTAGTTACAGGAAATGTACCTTTTTCGCTACTGAATCCAATCAACCAAGCGTTAGCCATTTTGCTCCCCCAAGCCTGTAATTCTAAGGGCGTACCTTTACGATGCAAAGGTGAAAACTTTAATGAATCTTTAACGCTTTCTTTCCATTTCGAATTGAGGGTTGGACTAACCTTGTTTTTTCGTAATGCAACTTCTGTTTTTTTTTGGAAGGGTGTCCCACATGCCTGAACTAATCCCGACAAATTCTGACTGCAAAAAATCAGTTTTGATAAACTCGGTGGCCACAATTGTTGTGTACGCCTGGAATCGAACCCTGGGCAGATAGATATTCCACCACATCCCTCAGGACCTCAACCACTATGTCACAACCCTTGTGGTTTTCTGGTGTGTGTTTACCGCATCCAGGTACTTTTCAACTGTAATAACAGTAAAAGATTCATAGTCAGTTATCCTCTTTAAACCCTCCCAAATAAGCATGCAGTGTTAGGTGATTTTAATGGCATCAATTATTTTGGTGCAATTGAGATTCACAGTAGATCGAAGGGATTTGAATTAAACTATAATAGAGTTAGCTGGTGTGGAAAGAAGGGGGAACTGATCAATATGTGCCTTCAGTGACACTGATTAGAGAATGATGACACTGAAACTGAACAAGTGAGGGACCATTTACCAAACACTTACTCGGTAAGTGATTATGGGTATGAGTCACTACGCTTACTTATCTTATCGAATAACATTCTTGGCCATCAAAATGAATTGTTGGTAAGCGTCTCCTAACCGGTAAGCACTAACCGGGTAAGTGTCTTTTCCCTCATTTACCGGGAAAGATACTCGATCCTTGCTATGACTCTTACCGGATAAGATTCTTGATCCTTGCCATGCTAACCCAGTAAGTGCTTGCCGGTAAGCGTTTGGTAAACTACCTCTCCATGCTCTCCATACTATTTAAGGATGTTCTATAGCACTACTTGTACATAAAAACATATTTCAAGCTTAAGTTCAGATTCAACTCAATGAAGGGTAAAAATGTCATTTCACTCAGCAAGATCACTACCATTCTTGGCCTCACTACTGCTACTACTAGTGGCAGGCTCTGGTAGGATTTCTATATATTGGGGTGAAAATGGGAATGAAGGAACTTCAGCTGAGACTTGTGCCACTGGAAACTATGAATATGTAAACATAGCCTTTCTTTGGACATTTGGTAATGGGAGGACACCAAGAATAAGGTCCCATCTGAACTACAAAACATTCTTCACCATCACACTCCAAAAACATTGCATTTTCATGAAAAACCTTCGGTTCCACCCCGACTATCCTTTTCTCAATGTCTTCCACATCTATACCTATGCAGATTCCTGAAAGAAGCCCTTTGGCTGGCCATTATGATCTGTATAGCAACGGTTGCATTGGATTAAGCTCCGAGTTAAGTCGATCTATCTATCGGAGGMGGGGATAGGTAGTTATTCCACTGCATCAGAAGAAGATGCTCAAGAAGTAGCTTCCTACCTTTGGATAACTTTCTAGGCGGAAAAACTTCAGGTATCCGTCCACTTGGCAATGCTTCATTGGACAGAATTGACTTTGATATTGAATCAGGAGGAAGTGAACAATGTTATGGTCTAAATCCTATGATGATCAAACTGGCTATAGTGCTTCCATCAAGAAGGATGTTTAAAGATCTGATACAGAAGTTGTTTAATGTTGGTTATTAATATTTCAGAATATTTTCCTACGCTTTTGTATAATTTTACTTGATGTTTTATATTGCATCATATCTATGAATGATAACCTCATCAAAATGAAGAAATCAATAAAGACCATGGTGGAAGTTATTGGTATCCCATAACTTGAGGCTTATAAGGAGCTCATTAATCCCATTTTCTATCTATGTGAGAGGAGTTGTTACATAACCAATCCCAATGCAAAGTAATCATATTCTAAATAATAGCATCATATCTATAAAACCCAACTTCAAAATTCCCTGTGAATTGTAAGTTCTATGGATATAAGGTTTAGATGAAACTGTCGAATGTATAACACTTTATCAAGCATAAAAGTGTCGTTTATTATCACTATACTCATACCATGAATTGGTATGATTGTGTCGTTTGGCAATTTGATTGTTGATCCTTCAAGGTGTGTTTGGTATGCAAACGGTGGAGAGTGAGGTAGGCGAGTGAAAGATTTATGAAAGGTTTTAGGCTTTTAATTTGACATGGGTAGTTTAGTAATTTACCAAATTTGTCCAGTCCCGCTCACATCCTCTCCTGTACCAGTCTACTGTCGCACCAAACATTGGACAATAAGTTTTTGGGGGTTCTAAATGCAAAAATTTTGTTCAATGGTTTCTAATTCTTAAAACTTCATATAAACACGAAGTAGCAGTCATATTGTCAAGAACCGATTTTTAAATAAATCCAAAATAAACTGCATTTAGCACATAGTATTATCTATTATCTAGTCCAAATTTACATGAGAGATATGTGAACTTCATATTGAACAATGTACAATTCTGAAGAGCAGCTTATTTGGAATTAACTCATAAGAACATAGACCAAAAATAATAGCACAAGGACAAATTTCACCACATAATTGGCTTTATAGGACATCTAGATTGTCTAAGCGTCCTAATAAAATACTTTATAAAACTTAGATTTATTGGATCAAACCATAAAGCGTCCTATCTAAAAGCGTCGCAATAGGTTTATAAGACGCTTATAGATGTTTTAACAAGTTTTTTAGGACGTTTCTAAAATAAAGTGTCCTATTAGCTATTTTATATGACACTTTTGAGAAATATTCTATAAACCCGTCTTTTCATATGACACTTTTTCAAATAATGTCGTATAAAATAGTTAATTCGATACTTTAATTTAAAAGTGTCCTAACTTTTTTGTTAAAACGCCTATAAGCGTTCTATAAACCTATTGTAACACTAGATAAGACGCTTTTTGGTTTGGTCCTATAAACTTAAGTCCTATAAAGTATACTTTTAGGACACTTCTACATTTTATACGTCCTATAAAATCAATTTCGTTCTAGTGTTTGTTTGGTTGTAAATTTTTTCTTAGTAAAGGATAACAAAGAAAGGACGAAACAGATGACAAACCTTGTATAAAATATGTTCTTCGATTTAAACCGATCCTTTGATAGCCGAAAGAGTATTCAACAGCGTGACCTCTAAGCCGTACCTCTCGAGAGCCTGAAAGCGAAAGCATCCGTGTAGAATCAACCTCTTACTATATAAAGGAAACTTCTCACCCACTTCAAAACACCAAATATATCTAAAGTCCATTAACACAACTACGCTACAACTAAAAAAATGACATCCCGATTAGCATTATTCTCCGCAATAGTGCTCTTACTAACGGTGGGTATCAATGCTGGCGGCATTGCTATTTACTGGGGTCAAAATGGCGGTGAGGGCACATTGGCGGAGACATGCTCAAGTGGGAACTATGATTATGTGAACCTAGCGTTTCTTTCAACATTTGGTAACGGCCAAACGCCCATGATCAATCTTGCTGGTCATTGTGATCCGTACAGCAGCGGGTGCACCAATTTAACATCGGATATCGAATCATGTCAAGCTAAAGGAATCAAGGTGATGCTCACAATTGGAGGAGCAGCTGGGAGCTATTACCTCACTTCTGCTGCAGATGCTGAACAAGTTGCCAATTACCTATGGAATAACTTCTTAGGTGGGAAATCAACCACTCGTCCTCTTGGCGACGCTGTGTTGGATGGAATTGACTTTGATATCGAAGGAGGAACTACACAACATTGGGATGATCTTGCCAGGTACCTTTTATTAAGTATATAATATTTATATCCGGCAATTAGTACCCACACTGTCGTGAGGTTTGAACCCTTGACCTCTTGGGAGGCTAGGCTCTACTGATAATCCAGCCAAAGACCCTTTGGTGATCTTGCCATATGTCATTCTTCTGAAGTATATAATATTTATATATAACAAATACTCGCACACACTCCTCACCTTTGGTGAAATTTGAACTCTTGACCTCCTGGGAAGGTTTGCTCCGTTGGCAATTCAGATACCGCTAGGCCAATGAACTTTGGTGATCATGTCGGGTTTAAGTATACTATATTTAGAGTAAATTACGTTTTCTTGTCGTTGTGATTTGTGAAAATTTATGGATTTCGACCTCGTGGTTCTGAAATTATGGTTTTTGTCCCTATGGTTTGCAATTCATTGTTATTTTCATCCCTGAGCCAAACAATTACCTTTAAATATGGGGACTAAATCACTAAAATAGAAATGAATTGTAAACCACAATGAAGAAAATGGCAATAAATGTTAAATCATAAGAATGAAAACAACAATAAATTGTAAACCATAGGGATGAAAATCGTAATTCAAAACCACAAGGATGAAAATAGCAATTTCCAACAAACCATGGGAAGTAAAAACGTAATTTACTCTAATATTTATATACGACATACTCACACACACTCCTCAGTCCTCACCTTTGGTGTGAGATTGAACTCTTGATATCCTCAAAAACTGTGTGCTCTACCCGTAATCCGGATACCGCTTGGCCAATGACCCTCTGGTGATCATGCTAGGTACCTTTCTGGATACAGCAATCAAGGTAAGAAGGTATACTTGACAGCAGCACCCCAGTGTCCCTTCCCAGATGCATATATTGGAGTTGCACTTCAAACGGGCCTTTTCGACTATGTTTGGGTTCAGTTTTATAACAACCCTCCTTGCCAATACTCTGGAGGTGTTACCAATCTTGAAGATTCATGGAAGCAATGGACTTCTGACATACCAGCAACCAAGATTTTMTTGGGGCTACCTGCAGCACCTGCAGCTGCAGGAAGTGGATACATCCCTGTTGGTGATCTAACATCTCAAGTTCTTCCAGCAATCAAAGGTTCTGCAAAGTATGGAGGTGTTATGTTGTGGTCTAAATACTATGATGATCAGACTGGATATAGTTCTTCCATCAAAAGCCATGTGTAGAGTGTGAAGTCCATTTGTGTTGTGTTGATGATTGTAAAAGTCTGCTTGTATCATGATCTTATGTGATTATAATATTTGATTATTGAGCTATCTAATTTCCAATGCTATGATAATTTCTCATGCAACTATAATATTTGCCTAGTGCATAGAAGAGGTACAGAGACATTTATACAAAGAAATACATACTGATTCAGATGTCAAAATCAGAATATGAGTTAAGGTGAGAACTGAGAAGTGTAGGAAGGGATTTGGACCCTTAATCACTTTTAATCTCAAACCAACCCATGAATTGCACTTAGAAGGGAATTGATCCGGTATATCTCATTAGTGTTGATCTAATGTTTCTCTTCAATTAGAATTGATCCAAGGATGGAGATCCTTTCTTACCCTTCTCACCACAACTTCCATTCTCATCGGAACCCTACCCTACCGATTCATACATTTTTGTATATGAGAGCTTGATTTGATCCCAAWTGAATATTAGAAACAATAGAAACACACTTGAATGAATTAAACCGAATATAATCACATCAAAACTAATCAAATAGCCCATTTAAACATTCCAATTCATCATTCAACGAATCCCAATGTGAATTTACCCTAACATTGATACGATTAAAGGAATTCAAAATAATATATAGAATTATTCACTCGGTTTCAGTTAAAGCTCAATCCAGACAGTAATGGCGGGACATAAGAACTACCATTCATGTTCAGTTATCAACATAGAAGATATTCTCGATTTCAATCACAAAACATGAAGTTTAAACCATTAAAAAAATTGAGAACTCGCCGTTGGTATGTTGAATCGGAAAGAGTGCAAAACTGAACTGCTTCTGATGACTCTACGGTTGATTCGATCCCCAAATGTGTTTATCTGTGTCCCTTGTCTGTTGTTTACATTCAATTGAGATCAAATCAAGCTCTGGTATATAAACATGTATGAATAAGTGTGTATTTCTCTGTACAAATGTCTATATACCTCTTGTCCAAGAATCAAAATATTGATTCTCATCTGCGTGTTCTTCAAGAATCCGCATTCATCGATTTCAGATTTGCAGCATCAGTCTTCGATTTCGATGATAGCATAAATTCAAACTCCAACAACAACGCTTCTCAACATCTCCAGTGTAATCTCGTCAGCGGAGGTACCTTCCAAAACGTATGTTGTATGAATGTATAAATAACGCGGTTTGTTTATTATTTTGGAATCATTTTCTATGAGATTCTTCCCAAACCTTTTAAAGGAAAAATTGAATGAAAAGGTAATGAATTTTAATTTGATTTTGATTTTGGATAAGGTACTTATAAATCTTTTATTTTTGTATCTAAGATGTAAAGTTTTAAACATTTAAGTACTCGAATTACCGGTTAGATTAAAATATCTATGTCAGCAAATAATACTGAGTTGGATACCAGTATACCACATCACTCGTCACATCAGCATGGTAACCGGTTAATGCTTCAACCGGTTACTCGGGTACTTAAATGTTTAAAACTTTACATCTTAAGTACCAAAATGAAAGTTTTAAAAGTACGTTACCCAAAATATGAATCAAGTTAAAGTACATTATTTTTTCATGCAATTTACCCTTTAATATATGGCGAGATATCACGTAACAAGTAGAGTTAAAATAAGAAGCATGAAAAGGGATCTGGACATCACGGTGCATTTTCATCCTAACGTGCATTCTTTAGGACACAGATCATTAACCAAAGTGTGGTGCCTGATTATGGAGACAATTCGGATGGACGATATGGATTTCTTTGAGATGGTTAACCACTTTTTTAACTGTGAGAGGGGGGTCATTCAGAACCCGCTGGCTCCAGAACAGGGCCGCTCCAGAGGCTCTGCCGCAGGCGCCAGCACCGACTGAAGTTGCCCACCCCGCTCCCGATCAAAAAGAACGTGCATTGGTTTAAACTTGGGCTCCAAAGGTCAAAAGTGTCTGGAGGTCCCAGGTTCACATTCAACGAGGAACAAAAATCCCTTTTGTGGCCACAAAGGTTCAAATGCGGTGACTCCGGACTATCCGCAAAGCAAGTGGTCGTCCTAAGATTAGTCGGCTCACATAACAAGTTGGGTATCTTTCTCATTGGAACCCAAGTTATAGTTTTTTTACAAAATGCTATTTAAGTTAAGAACCCTATATATTGGTACCATGAGATTCTCTAAAATCTCTTTAAAAGTTTTAAAGCATTTTAAAAAACATCAACATCGATTATATTATTAAAATATTTTATCATCATGATATATTTTATTAAAGAACTTCATATAAAAAACTAACAAGCCAATCTAAGTAAGGTTGCGTTTGGTACATGGGACGGGATAGGACATGATGGGACAAAACTCATTGTCTCATATTTGACACGACATGGAACATGACAAGAACTCGTTGTCCCATGTTTCTTGCGACATAAGACAAGAACAGAGACAAGGTGGTCCACCAAAATAAATGGAACAAGATGACACAATAATGAGATAAAAACTAAAATATTACTAATATATCATTATTTGACATATAATATTAATATGATATTTGTTTTAGTGGTCATCACTGGTAGTCTTGGTTGTCGCTACCACAGGTGGGCACCGACGGCCATCTCCACCTTTTTTTCCAATACAATAACCTCCTCTACCACCTTCACAACCACTGTGGGCCACCTACCATCACTTGCATTCGTGGACCACCTCATCTTCACCATGACCACCACCAACGCCACCATATGCCACCAAGACCATTGCCAACCACCACTACAACGACTACAACTACCTTCTTCACCATTGTCGACCACCACCACTACTATCTATCCGTGAAGGTTACCTTCACAATGTTTCACTATAAAGTTTCAAGTGTAAAAAACTGGTCTCTTGGGTCTCGTAAAAACAGACTCGTCTCACAAGATATCAAGTCGAGAGAGAGTTGGGACATGAAAATAGAGAATGATGATTTATTTTTTCTTTTTCATTGTACATATTAAGGGATTTTGCAAGGAATCTTGGAGTTTAATGTAATATTTTTAAAATATTTTAACTTTTATTTCTTTATATTAAAGAAATTTTATAAAATATGATTTTATAAAATAGATAAAATGAAAATTTTGTTTTCTATTTTGTCCCAATATAATCTTTATATTTTATAAAATAAAGAAAACTCCAACAAAAATTATTTAATGAGTTGTTTGTTTACCTCTTAATAGTTTTATTAAAAGGTAACATTTGAATCATTAAGAGGTGAATCTTGTTTGAYAAAAAAAAAAATCTAGCTCTTAATTGTTCTAAAATCATCTGAATGGTTTTACATCATGTGTATCCCTTAACTATTCAACACCCTAATTTTATTTTAAATAATTATCAAACAATTATATTTCATCTTCAATTATATCATAAGAGTCTCTTAATCATTCTGACCACTTAATCATTCTGCAACTAACAAACAACCCCTTAGACTTGATGTGACGAGGGATAAATGATTTTTTTTTCATTTTCATTGAAATTAAATTATTAATTATTGTATTTAAAGTTTTTTAAAAAGTAAATTGGAATTATAAAATTAGAGTGTACTTAAATGTTTACAACTTTACATCTTAGGTACTAAAATGTAAGTTTTGAAAATATGTTACTTAAAATAGGAATCAAGTTAAAGTACATTACTTTTTCATGCAATTTACCATTTTAATAATATTAATGTCGAGATCTCTAAAATATAGAATCTTTTGGAGTTGAATGTAATTATTTTTAAAAATTTGAACTTTTATTTCTTTATTTTTACAAAATTATAGAAAATATGTTGGAGATACTCTAATATAATCAAATATATGTATTAAAAGGAAAAAAAATATTAGAAAATCTCCAACAGATTATCCAAAACAAAGATTTTCAAACAAATTTTCTATGGCTTTTTTCAAAATAAAGAAAGAGTGAAATAATTGGAAAACTACTGAAAAAATAATTACCGTGAGAGAAAAATAATTTTTTTTATTATATCCTCAAATAAAAAATCTTGATGTTAAATGTTTAACAGAGAAAAATAATATTTTATTACATATATAAAATATTTTAATAATCGAGTGAATTACATCGGTGGTCCTTATGGTTTTTCTAAATTTTGGATTTGGTCTCTAAAACAAACTATMTACACTGATAATCCCTAATTTTTCAATTTCATAACACTTAGAACATAACACCGCCAACCAGCACCCATTATGAGGGGCTAATCAATGTAATTAGTATTGTAATCTTACAAATAAAAAATGGGCAAATTACATGAAAAAGTAACATACTTTAACTTGATTYATATTTTAGTTAACATACTTTCGAAACTTTCATTTTGGTGCCTAAGAAGTAAAGTTTTAAATATTTAAGTACCCGGATAACTGGTTGAAAYATTAAYCAGTTATCATGTTGATGTGAYGAGTGATGTGGTATCCAGCTCAGTATTATTTGCTGAYATAGTTAGTGACATGAATTTTTTTTAGTTAAAATTAGTCTTCAACCGATTACTCGGATACTTAAATGTTAAAAGCTTTACATTTTAAGTACAAAAATARAARTTTTAGAAGTATSCTACTYAAAATARAAATCAAATTAAAATACATTACTTTTTCATAYAATTTATTCATAGAAAATCAGATACATGTGTAATAATTATAGAAATTTTGAGTTTTAATTATCTATTTTAGGAATTTTTAAAGAATCTTTTAGAGATCTACTTATTTCCCTTTTTTGGCCGTTGGGATTGCAATATTTTTCGACCGTTGGGTGATGGATATGAATCATATTTCTTCGTGTTTGTTTCCTTTATTGCTTTCTTTTCTCAAAACACTCTTCGACGCTCCTCCTTGTGCTATCGATTGTGAATTATGCCGTTGCCTTACCAGATTCTATTTAATATCATCACTATTAACAGTCACCTTCTTCAATTCATCTAGAGAGAGAAAGTGTGAGAGAGAGAGAGAGAGGAGGGAGAGCCATTAACGATCTGCTTCTGTTCTTAAGGTAACATGCCTCACTTCTCATCTCTGATTTTGCATTTTTGATCGATCGTGTTGCAGGTTTCGTTTAAAATTGCTAGTTAGGGTTTCGTTTTAGATCCTAATTAGTAAATCTTTCAATGATTAGATTCTACTAGTTAGGGTTTGTTTAGGGTTACTGATTTTGAAAATTGGGATGATGAAGGTGAAGAAGAAATGGAGGGGAAGAAAAGCAAGTTATCAGCACACTGGTGGTGGTTGGATAGTCAGAGCAACAGTATCCCAAGGAAATCTCCATGGCTACATTCCACTCTTGCAGGTATTGTATCTGCTTTAATTATGGAAAGAAAATTAAGTTAGKGTTTCTATTAAATTAATGGACATATCCATAAACATATGTTGTTCTTAATGGTTTAATTTATACCATGTTTAGAAGAATTTATTGCAATATGCTAATCCTTACACAGAAGATCCTTTTTTTTATTTTATTTTTGGCTGAAAACCAATCCTACGCATATGCGCTAAGTTTTCTGTGTAAGGATTGATTATAAAGTGAAATTGGGTACTAAAATGGCTATAAAGTGAATTGATTTGGGCAGTAGAAATTGAAAAAATAGCCAAGACCCAATTTCACTTTATAGCTGATCCGTATGCAGAAAGCTTACGCATATCGCTTTCTGCATAAGGATTGGTTTCGGGCCAAAAAAAATTAAGAATCCTTATGTAGAATATATGCATAAGGATTTTTTTTTTTTCGGGCGAAAAACAATCCTTACGCTAAACCTTCTGCGTAAGAATTAGCTATAAAGTGAATTGATTTGGGTAGACGGACTATTTATGTAAATTTCCCTACAWACTTATTTAAGGTATGATCATTAATAAAGCTAAACCAATGTGATATCTAGATGTTAAGGCATTTTCTTTCTAAATGCAAGCTTAGATTTATAAGTACTAATCCAATTATATTAGAAACATAAATGTTGGTGATGTTAGTGAAATCATCGGTCTATTTTATGTAATTAGATTGTCGCTAGTTAAACCGTCACAGGCTAGGAGGTGTAGAGTGCACACTCGTGTAAGCTAACTAGAACCTGGGATCATTGATGGCATCATATAGGGGTCAAGAGGGTTGTGCGCCCCCTTGCGGGGTTTTAGAGGCGCTTCCTGGTGGGCATTTTACACTAAAATTTTTGCATCATCTGGTGAAACTACCCACTGATGCGCTATCAGTGGATGGTTTCCCATTGATTGGTTATCAGCTAATGGTCGGTAATTAGGCGATGGTTTCCCACCGACGGGTTATCACTGATGGGTCATCGGCTGATGGTATGGATTATTAGCTGATATACATTAGTCCTGTAAGTGCTCTATTTTCATAACCGCCCATTACTTGTTTCCAACAATCATTTTTATTTAATAAGAAGTTATTCTAGCCTTTAATATAGGATCGATTACGATTTCTGCCAAAATCGRTAAGCAAGTTTGAGATTATCCTCGAGTTGGATCGAAATTATAACTTATGAAATCGAGCTCTCACACGATCTCAAGTTTTCTCTGTTTTCACAAATTTCCCAACTCAAAATAAGAGGTATATATATATATATATATATATGATATCTAGCACCAAAAGACTAAGGGGATGTTTGGTTGGTTTTCATTAAGTCCTATATGGATAAAGTTGTCTGTGTGGATTAGTTTATCTGTATAAATTGAAAAGTTTTTTGTTTGGGATGAGTTTTTCATGGATGGAATGAGCATTTTTTTAATTGGGAAGGGCATGTTTGGAAAAAACTTGACTTTCTGCATAAAACTTCCCCCCTAGAAGCTTACTATAGGCCCACTTTCTAYATCATCAAGCCACTACAAAGCAGTTATAAGTAACCGAATAAGCTGTTAGTCCCATTAAGCTCATTAAGCTGCTAACAAACAGGCCCTTAGTGATTACAAGAGGTATCTATGATGTCTAGCACAAAAAGCCTTCAGTTCAGCCTTCCATTACTTCATATCAAACGCTACATAACATCTTATATATAGTAATCTTAACATATATAATTCGGTTCAGCCAAAATGGCTGATTTCTTGCTTCAAGTTAATAACTGAACTTGCATGGCTTGGTTTCAAAAATTTCAAACCAACCAGCCAATTAGATGATTCCCAAGYCGGTTTCTCGCTTCAAGCTGAATCCTGTTTTCTACATATAGGAATTATGATGAGTTCGATGATAATATAAGATTTGCTTCTTTTTCTATGGCATTCATATCCTGTTTTCTAAATGTTAAAGTACGAAAAGTCTGAATCTTGAACTGTGATCCAATAGAGCTGGATGATAAAACGGAGGCAATGCTTAAACTGATYGAGGAAGATGCTGATTCTTTCGCAAAGCGTGCAGAGATGTATTACAAAAAACGACCMGAGCTTATTACCATCGTTGAAGATCTCTATCGAGCCCATCGCTCACTAGCTGAAAAATATGATCAAGTCAAGTTTGATGCGGGTACCCGCCACATAACTCCATGGACATCATGTCCGTTACCCTTGTCCAAATACCGAACATCCCAATTAATAAAAGAATCAGAGAAATCATACGACAGTTATTCCGAGTCTTTCGACTTTGACCATGATTCTGATTCGGTTGTATCCGAAATCGATGATCCTCAACAAGAAGAAATCGAAGATTTGAAGAATTCAGATGAAGAAGAAGAAGAAGTAGTGAAGCTGAGGGAAGAAATAGATAGGCTGAGACAAGAGAATAAGGTTCAGAAGGAGCAGCTGATTCAAAAAGACGAAGAGAAAAGAGAAGCAATAAGACAGCTTAGTTTTTCTCTGGATTTGCTTAAGCAAGAAAATGTAGATCTCAAAAGGGGTATTTTGGGAAAAGCAAAAGATTCTTTCAACAACAAAGCCAGCACCAACCCCTTTGAATTCAACAAATTGAAAGGGGTATTTTGGGGAAAGCTATTCAGTTCAGCTGCTGTTCCTCTATAGAACAAATTCAGCAGTACCCCCTAAATATTCCTTTCAMTCTCAGGTACATTTTTCCATGTTCTTCATATTCTTTGTCCCCAAAAATTAGTTCAYTTCACAAAATTTTCTTTTTCCCAAAGGTGTTTTTTCAATATTTTGACAATATTACAAAGCTACCCTCCATTTTCTTTAGATAAAAGTAGTCATTTTGTTRATTTATTTCAAAAAAGATAGTAAATTTGTTCAAACAGTTGTGAAGTGGAATCGTTTTTTGGGATGGTATTCGTGTTTGGTCGTTATGGGTCTTCGTTAAATTGTTCGTAATTGTGTACTTAATTAGTCATTCTTTGTGTACTTCATGTTCAATCTTAATGAGTTAATCTTTGTGTACTGTTAAGTAATGCTAGAAATGCTTCAAATTCTATAATGGTTATGAGTGATTCTGTATTTTAGAATGTAGATCTCTCTATAAAGCCAAGATTTTGTTATCTGTTGGTGACTTTAGTGAAATCATCAGTCCAAGATTTTGTGTACCGTAAGCCAAGATTTTGTTATCTGTTGRWGACTTTAGTGAAATCATCGGTCCATTTTATGTATTGGATTCTGGATTCACAAGAGAATATGAGGGTTTTCTGGATTCATACTAGATGTGGAGTGCACACTCGTATAAGCTAACTAGAACTCAGGATCTTTGGATGGCGCCTGTTGCAGGGTCCAAAGTTCTTGGGAAAATTGAGCTTCTGATTGTTCTAAGCGAAATACAAAAGTCTCTCAATTCCCTTCAGAAGCCTTATTAGGGTCTTGTTCACAAGCTACTGATTCTTAAGTGGTTTTATCTGAAGCTCTGACGTATTCTGATCCGTGTAAGCAATAATTACTCTAGTAATCATTTCCATTTATGGGGAGATGTTTTTAGCATTTAGTTTAGGAACTATTACGATTCTCTAAGTTTAATCGTTATTGAGATTTGTGATTATCCTCATGTCGATTTCGTAATGCCAGACAAATTAGGGTCGAAATACAACTTAAAGAGAGCGGATTCTCACACGATAACAAGTTTATCTGTATTTTCTGAAATTCCTTCAAGAAATCTAATTCTTTAGAGATGGTTTGATCCACTTTCCTATTTGAAAATGACAAAGAAACAAGCACTAAAAGAGATCAATGATCAATGATCACTTGATGATGGTTTTGAACTTGTAGTGCAGAAAAGTAGAAAACAACTACAAAAAATAGAAATAAATAATGGTTTTCTGGAAATAATGCTTCAATGATTAACACAACCATCAWGCTTTTTTCTTAGCTTAGTTCTAACATCTCAGATCAACCGTACCAGATATTGTCTGTTTTAAAAAAAGTAAAAGAAGGCATCCAATGGATGAGGTATCGAGTCCCTTATAAGGCAATCTTTGTTCTCTTCTCCAACCAATGTGGGATCTTAGAATCCACCCCTTGGGAGCCCAGCGTCCTCGCTGGTACGCCAGTCCTGAACCTAGCTCTGACATTATCTGTAACATCTCAAGCCAATCGTATCGAATATTATCTGYTTTATCCATACACCTGGACTCACGGTTTTAAATGCTTTCAACCAATGTGAGATCTTACTTAAAGTCCCAAAAAGGGATTAAAGAAAAGAAAGAAAGAAAGAGAGTGCTGAAAAGGCATGGCTTTATTTACTTTTGAATATACTTAAAAAGATGACAAATCTTATCACATGAAACCAGCAAAGCAACATGACCTCAACCAATAATAATATTACAGTAAATTTACTATATACTCCTTGGAAAAGCAAAGGAAAAGTGATAATAATCTACAAAAGAAAAAAATCAAGTGAAAAAAAGACAAATTATTGTTGCCCCTCCACTCCACTCCACCACCCATTGATTCCCATCCCATCCACAACCAAACAAAGAAGTACCTTAAATCACCTCTGAAATGTCCAAAATGCCCATGATTCAGARAAAAAGCTCCAAACAGAACAGTAGCTTTAGCTGAATGACACCCACAAATGAAAAGCTGAAAAATGCCCACTGCCATGATTCATAGAAACTCCAAAGAGAACCAGTGTAGTAGTGTAGCTTTAGAGAGAGTGAAATGACAAGAACACCCTCAAATGGGAAGGTGAGATGACCAAAATGCCATCAAGGAACCAGCCACCATTGTGATGACCAGTGAAGTGGCAGGATTCCAAGAAACAGAGGATGAAGCAGGGAGGGAGGCAGTTGGTGAGATGGACATGGTGTTGGGACCATAAGTGGCCATGTCATCAGGGTTAGGTGGGCTAGGGCTAGATGGGATGGTGGGCAGTGAAGATTCAGTAGGTGAAAGCTGGGTTCCACTGGGTGAGGAAGGAAAGAGTGGGGTGATGTCAGGAGATGAAGCAGGAGAAGGAGAAGCCATTGGTGATGATGGTGTGATGATTGGAAGCAATGCAGGAGCTGCTGAGATGCTGCTATCAGATGGGAGTGTTTGTGCAAATGATGATGAGAATTGGAAAGAAAAGAACAGGAGGCAAAAGGCCATATGAATTGATGATGCCATTAAATGATGAGTGAATTCAAGAATCAAGAATCAATAATCAAGAAAGTGTGTGTGTGTGTGTAATTAATGTGTGTGTGTTTTGGGGGAGAGAGAGAGAGAGAATGTGTGTGGAAGTAGGAAAAGAGAAGGGTGATGAGAAGGGGTTATGTAATGAATGTTGGAATGATTGATTGATCAAAGGAATCATATGGGATTGGAATGTGGGGGGTGTGTGTAAATCCCAACAAAAGTAACATGTTTTATGTCTTTCTCCCTCTTCTCTCTCTCTCTCTCTCTCTCTCAATAATATATATGCTGATTTTCAAATAAATATAATGATATTAAGATAAATTGTATGAAAAAGTAATGTATTTTAATTTGATTTTTTATTTTGGGTGACGTATTTTTAGAACTTTCATTTTGGTATCTAAAATGTAAAGTTTTAAATATTTAAGTGATCGGGTAATGATTGAAGTATTAACCGGTTACCATGGTGATGTGGTATTCGATTAATGTTTCAGCATACCACATCAACATGGTAACCAGTTAATGCTTCAATCAGTTAACCGGGTAYTTAAATGTTTAAAACTTTATATATTAGGTATCAAAATGGAAGTTTTGAAAGTATGTTCCCCAAAATAAGAATCAAGTTAAAATACGATATTTTTTCATGTAATTTGCCCATAATTTTATGTTCCAAAATATACCTTTTTCTCCAACTAAATGAATTTTATATAGGAAAATTCATTTTAATCTTTATTTTCTTCTTTTAGGGAAAACAAAACAAATCCTTATGTATTTGTGTACGGATTTTTTACGCAAAATTTTGAATCCTTGCATAAAAATAATAATATGCAAATCAAGTATACRCAAAGGCGTAAGACATTTGTGTAAACTCTGACAAAAATGATAATACAATTGAAAAAGTGGCTAAAAAGTGAAGTTGGTTGRGGAGATRGGCTATTTTGGTCAATTTACCCCTTATATATGGGTCTAGAGAGCGCTTAAGGTGCGTTTGGTACACATACAGGATTAAAAGGCTAAAAGTAAGATAGGAGGATGAAATAACAGTACAAAATTTTAARGTTTTAATTTGATTTGGATAGCTAAGAATTTACCAAATTTGTTTTATTTCCTTGATTTTTATTCAATCTATTTTGGTGGGAATGCGTTTTTTCCTAGATAGTCATGTTTTGTCCTAGTCCAAATGTCGYACAAAACGTGGGACAATAAGTTTTTTTCTTTYATGTCTCACGTAATGAACGCGACTTTGGATCATGTGTGACCAGGTTTGTTTTCGTGAGACCACATAAATAGCACTGCACCTCCATAACGGAACTCTGTGAAAGTAAACTTTTACAGTGTTTTGCTGTGAAATCTCAATGTTTTTTTTCGTCAGGGACGGACCCAGTTAAGGGCACATGGTGGAACATGCCACCGGTAAATCCGTCTGTCGTAAAGTAAAAAAAAAATTAGCATCATGAAAGATGTAACTKTATTGTTTTAGAAGGTGGAACCGTTTTATATGGTGTCACCGTATGAAAAAATTTATGGGTCCGTCCCTGTTTTTTTTACCTTCACAATATTTTGTTGTGAAATATTAATGTTATTTTATAAGAAAAACACGTGAACCTAACCCTAGMGAACTCATCGTTACACAGTAGAACAAAGATGAAACAAAATAAGAGTTATTATTTTCATGGGACACAAAATAAAACAAAACAAAATACATTTCARTATTTTAAAGATCTTTTTGGAGCAATTAGGCAAGAGGCCCCATCCAACAACTATTTTTCTACCTTTGTAAATTTTCAATATGAAAGGAAAGAAGTTGAACAAATCAAACAATGGTAGTTATCCATCTATATATATAGAGAGAATTGGAACCACGTGACATCAATTTGTTTTCGTGAGATCCGTGAGACTACTTTTTTATACTTGAATCTTCATAGTAAATCACCGTGAAGATAACATTCACGGTGTTTTTGTTGTGAAGTTTCGAAAAAAAATTACCGTCACCATGAATTGTTGTGAAGTTTCAAGTGTAAAAATGTGGTCTCTCGTGTCTCACAAAGCAGGCTGGTCTCACGTGAACCTAACCACATATACATACATATATATATATATATATATATATATATAGAGAGAGAGAGAGAGAGAAGTGGGTTATTATACAATCATTTACATTTGTACAACCAATACAACATAATCTCAACCGTCCATTTAATTTGATGAATATGTAATTTCATAGAAGTTTTAATTGTTTTCTAATATAAGTATTGATCATAATTAATGACCCTTATTCATCTTCAATAAATATTTAAATCATAATAAATAAACTCTCATCATTTCCATAAATATTTCCATTTATTGGTTGCATTGGTTGTACAAATGTGATAGGTTGCATTTGAAACAAACTCTCTCTCTCTCTCTCTATATATATATATATATACACCCTATATATATATATATATATATATATACTCTATATATATATAGAGAGAGGGGGGGAGGTTCAGCAGAAAACTTTCAAAAAGTTAAAAATTGAGAAACGCATTCATTTGTACAGTATTACATGTGCATACAAGTAATGGAAGTTGTTTCTTGATTTTTATAACATACAAATTACTTGTATGCATATGTACATATTATCCATATTAACGGTTACTAGGGTATAACTCGATTTTTCATTTTCTTACGATTTTCTCCTGAATCTGACTACATATATATACTTATACTTACTTTTGTTGTAGATTTTATTGTTTGCACATTAACAAACACCAAGACAAAACGATAACGGTTTTCGTTTACAAATTTACTTTATTTTTATTTATTATTATTAAAAAGTATTTTAAATATTTGATTAATTGTTGTGTTAAAAACAATAAGAAGACTACGTTATTGACAATGAATTATTTCAAAAGATTCAAGTGGACAGTATGTAAATGTGATTGGATATGATTCGAAGAGAATGCGGTACGTGTGAAATAAATTACATAWAATTTTAGGGTTTTAATTTGATTGGAAGACAATGAGGTATGTATCATTAATGTTGCCTCATTTTCTTGATTTTTGTTCCAATTATTTTAGTGGAACAGAAAACATGCATTTTTCCCAGGTTATATCATGTCTTAGTCTGCTGTAACGACAAACATGAAGCAAAGTTTTTATACTGTTATACCCCGTGCTAATTTTTGTACCAAAAAACAGACCTTATTTTCAACGTTCTGATTTGACGTACAACAATGCAGATAGCAACACCTTTTTAATATTTATTAGTAAAGCATGAGATGGTTTGGTTGGTTTTCCATTAAGTCGTGTATGGATAAAGTTGTCTGTATGGATTAATTTGTCCATATAGATTCTGAAGGTTTTGCTTGAGAGAGCTTTTTCATAGATGGAAAAAGTATGTTCTATAATTATGAATAACAGGTTTGGAAAAAGTTTGGTTTTGTGCATAAGGGTCTCCTCTAAAAGCTTACTGAAGAAACCATTTGCTATATCATCAAGTCGTTACTAAACAGTCATGTATAACTGACTGAATAAGCTACAAGTTCCATTAAACTCATTAAGCTACTAACAAGTATACCATAATTTTAGTTTTGGAGAAATTGACCAAAGTAGTCAATCCCATCAACCAAATTCACTTTTTAAAGCTTGTTTTCAAAATAGCCAAAGTTTACATAAAAATTTGATTTTTGAAAATAAAATAAAGGAAAAAACACATAAATTTGAATCTTTACACAAAAAAGGGCTGTGTAAGGTTGGTTTTTGAAATCCCTTTTTTTTTTTTTGCTGAAAAAGGATCCTATGTAAACTATAACTATTTAGAGAAGTAGATTCTTGATAAGGCGGAGCTATTTGGCAATTGCTGAATTGTTTGGTGCAGAATGATTAAGTAGTCAGAATAATTAAGAGACTCTCGTGATATAGTGCAAAATAAAACATAAATGTTTGGTAATTATTTACAATGAAATTAAAGTGGAGAATGGTTAAAGTATGCTCAAGATACAAAATCATTCAGAAAGTTTTAAAACTAATAAGAAACAGACTTTTTTTACGAAACAAGATTTACCTTTTAACAATTTAGATGTAGTCCGTTAATAGAGGTAGCATGTACTATTTTATGAATTTCGGTTGGTTTTGGTGGGGTGGGGGAGAAAAATGTGTTGGGTTAGGTTAAGTAATGTGAAAAAGAATAGAGGCCTACAGGGTGTCAAATAGCAAGTGGGTTAGGAAAGGGACAAGATTGGCTCCTGTTGAATCATGTGGACGACTCTTGTCTTCTTTCTTATTACTAATAACACAAATTCAAAAATAAAATTCCAAATAAAATGGTAAATTGTATGAAAAAGTAACGTACTTTTATCATGATTCCTATTTTGGATAACGTACTCTTAAATTTTTCATTTTTTTATATAAGATGTAAGGTTTTAAACATTTAAATACCCGGATAATTTGGTGAAATATTAACCGGTTATCATGTTGATGTAGCGAATGATGTGATATCCAACTCAGTATTATTTATTGACATGGTTAATGACATTGATTTTTATAATCTAAAATTAATGTTTAACAGGTTATCTTAATACTTAAATGTTTAAAACTTTATATCTTAAATATCAAAATTACGATATATATATCTCCAAATAAAATTCCGTGAGTTATGGGGTCCTCATGAATTACTAGATTGTTTATTAATTAATTAAAACAATATTTTAATGTCTGTCTGGTCCAGGGTGGATTTCAGAAACCAAATATGCTACTACTGCTATCATTTTCAAATACATGCCTATAAAAATGGGTTTTTTTTAGCAAAGGATATTTATTCGTTTTTTAGGAGGTTAAAGATTTAAACTTTATCAAATATAAAGAGAGTGTGTAAGTTTATTTGTTRTATTTGTTATATATAAATATTATATATTTAAAAAAAACTTTTTTTATTATTTTAATATTTTATAGAAAATTATTTTTAACACCGAAGCTTAGGTTATTTGAAGATTATTAAGTTAAAGAAATAAGAATTATACACCTGATCAAAAACTCTTTTTTAATTATGGGCTTAGAAAAATAAAATTATGTTAACAGTTTAGTGAGATTAATGAAACTACCAGGTATATATATTTATTTGATAGTGGTTTAATGATATAGAAAATGACTTTATTTAATGAACTTTTTTTATTAACCTGGATATCCAACCCGTTATGCGAGTCGACTAATTCCAGGACGACCACCTGCTTTGCAGATAGCCCGGAGTCACCGCATTTGAACCTCCGTGGCCACAAGRGGATTTTTGTTTTTCCTTGGATTTGAACCTGGGACCTCCAGGTACTTTTAAYMTTTGGAGTCAAGCTCAAACCAATCAKGCAYCACTCTTGTGGTTAAKAAGAGCTTTATGGAGAAAGTCAAACTATAATTATTTAGTTAATGAAAAACCTTTATTCATACAGTTCCTTAATCACTTTGATAAGAATAAACGATAAGGAAACTGTATTAGAATAAAATGTAATTTGCTTCAATTTATATTTTGTATAACTACTTTGCAAATCGTTAA